>NC_057796.1:79687959-79810183 GCF_018294505.1 Triticum aestivum | reverse complement strand
GCCGCCGACCGCCGCCGTCGCGTCGCCTCCTCCCGCACGCCGCCGCCCGCACCGCCGCCTCCTCCGCCGTCGTCCCCGACGCCCCCTTTCCCTCCGACGCCGGCTCCTTCCTCGCCGTCCTCTCCCTCGCCGGCGTCCCCGTCCAGCAGCTCCAGCGAGCTCGCGGCCGTCTGCTCCAGATCCGATCGAGGAGAATCTCGGGTTGACTTTTTCCCCTCCCGTTTTCTCTCTGTCCTAGAATTTTGACAATATGTGCACCTGTTCAATGCATCATAACTCTCTACATATAGCTCCGTTTCGTGCGTGTAATATATGGAATTGTTTGTATCGTGATGCTCTACATTTTGTTCAATTGCGCCATGTTCATTAGTATCCATCTTGATGCCCAAATCTCTGGTGCAAGAGTGCTACTTGCTGTTAACTGCTGTTACTTAGCAGAACTTGGAGATTTGTTATTTTTGTTGCATTTAATCTGTGCATCTTATGGGTATGAGCTCTACATGTGTTTTTTTGTATACCATGCCATCTTTACAGAGGTGTATGATATGTATTTTTGTGATCTCTTTGGTGACTAGCAAAAGCATCCAAACTAGGCTCCGTAATGTTTCTGATTTCAGGGACTTGGTAATTTCTCCAAGTCTGTCTGCTGTTATTTTGTTGCCATGTAAACTTGATGCTACAGAGAGATCTATGCATATTTTGGCGATATTCAGTAAGGATGTTTTGTAGCTATTATTGTAGTTGATCCATGCCTGCCCTTGTTTGCATTTATAGAGTGCCATAGCATGACTCAATCTTGCTCTACTTTTGCTATAAAATATTTCTGGCAGATTGTTTACATGTTATTCAATTTTGCCAAGCTTGTTGTAGTTGTCTCATACATGCTATGTATTTTCTCTTGCCATGGATAGCTTCGTAAACATGCCATCTTGCTGTAGGTATGCTTTTTTTGTCATGCATTGCTTTGTGGTGAGTGCATCAAGCTCACCAAGATGCCTTCATATTATTGTTTCTGCCATGGTCTGTTTTTCTGCCAAGTCTGAAACCTATTAACGAAACTTGCTATGTTTACATGGTTGCCATCATATCTTCTGGTCCTTTTTGGCTTATGGTCAGTAAGGGACATTTGTCATATGAATTTAGTAGAATACTTACATGCCTTGTTTTGCTATGTTAAGTTCCTGTAGCATGTTGATTTCATGCTCTGAACATTGCTACCTGATGCTGTTTCAGGCATGTCCAGTAATTTCACTAAGTCTGTGAACCTGATTTCTTTTGCACTTTTGCCATGCTTGTTTGAACTTATTATGTTGTGATCTAGCCGTAGCTCAGTGTTCATCTTTTGTCAAGCATCTCCTGTAGATTACTGTCATGTGCTTTGTTGCTATGTTGGAGTGCTGTAGCATTGTTACTTGTTGCATTCTAAGTGCTATCATGCTGTTAATCGCAGATTCGTGTCATTCTTGTTTTGCTTGCCATTTGCAAATCGTGCATCCGTTTCCGGTGATCTTTATATCGATTTCGACCGAAATCATCTCATCTTTCCAGTGGCATGCTTGGTTTGCCAAGTTACTGCCTTGTTCATCATTTTCCTCCCGGAGCACGCATACGCATCGCATATCATTCATGTATTGCATCATGTTGCTTGTGCATTTCCCGTGATTGATTGTGGTTCCATTGCTTGTGTTCTTGTCTTGGGTAGAGCCGGGAGACGAGTTCGTGAACGAGGAACCTATTGAGTATGCTTACGAGGATCAAGCTTTCGACAACTCTGAGAACCTTGCAGGCAAGATGACCATACCCTCGAAATCACTTCTATCTTTGCTTTGCTAGTTGTTCGTTCTAATGCCATGCTGCGCTACCTACCATTTGCTATATCATGCCTCCCATATTACCATGTCAAGCCTCTAACCATCCTTTCCTAGCAAACCGTTGTTTGGCTAAGTTACCGCTTTTGCTCAGCCTTTCTTATAGCGTTGCTAGTTGCAGGTGCAGTTGAAGTTGGTTCCATGTTGAAACATGGATATTTTGGGATATCACAATATCTCTTATTATATTAATGCATCTATATATTTTGGTAAAGGATGGAAGGCTTGGCCTTATGCCTGGTGTTTTGTTCCACTCTTGCCGCCCTAGTTTCCGTCATACCGGTATTATGTTCCTTGAGTTTGCGTTCCTTACGCGGTTGGGTGATTTATGGGACCCCCTTGACAGTTCGCCTTGAATAAAACTCCTCCAGCAAGGCCCAACCTTGGTTTTACCATTCGCCACCTAAGCCTTTTTCTCCCGGGTGTTCTAGAGCCCGAGAGTCATCTTTATTTTAAACCCCCGGGCCAGTGTTCCTCTGAGTGGTGGTCCAAACTAGAGCCCTTTGCAGCGCCACCTTGGGGAAACTCGAGGATTGGTTTTAGTTGTACGGACTGCTCATCCCGTGTGCCCTGAGAACGAGATATGTGCAGCTCCTATCGGGATTTGTCGGCACATTCGGGTGGCTTTGCTGGTCTTGTTTTACCATTGTCGAAATGTCTTGTAAACCGGGATTCCGAGACTGATCGGGTCTTCCTGGGAGAAGGTTCATCCTTCGTTGACCGTGAGAGCTTATGATGGGCTAAGTTGGGACACCCCTGCAGGGTAATATCTTTCGAAAGCCGTGCCCGCGGTTATGAGGCAGATGGGAATTTGTTAATGTCCGGTTGTAGAGAACTTGTCACTTGACTTAATTAAAATACATCAACCGTGTGTGTAGCCGTGATGGTCTCTTCTCGGCGGAGTCCGGGAATTGAACACGGTTTGAGTTATGAATGACGTAAGTAGGAGTTCAGGATCACTTCTTGGTCATTACTAGTTGACGACCGTTCCATTGCTTCTCTTCTCGCTCTCTTTTGCGTATGTTAGCCACCATATATGCTTAGTGCATGCTGCAGTTCCACCTCATTACACCATCCTTTCCTATAAGCTTAAATAGTCTTGATCTCGCAGGTGTGAGATTGCTGAGTCCTCGTGACTCACAGATTCTACCAAACAGTTGTAGGTGCCGACGATACCAGTGCAGTTGATGAGATCGACCTCAAGTGGGAGTTCGTTGAGGAACGTGGTCGTTACTATGTGTCTTTTCCTGATGATCAGTAGAGGAGCCCAGTTGGGACGATCGGGGATCTAGCATTCGGGGTTATCTTATTTTCATTTGGATCTTGACCGTAGTCGGTCTATGTGTGTATTTTGGATGATGTATGAATTATATTTATGTATTGTGTTAAGTGGCGATTGTAAGCCAACTCTTTATCCCATTCTTGTTCATTACATGGGATTGTGTGAAGATGACCCCTCTTGCGACAAAACCACAATGCGGTTATGCCTCTAAGTCGTGCCTCGACACGTGGGAGATATAGCCGCATCGTGGGCGTTACAGCACGTGCACGTTCTCTGCGAGGCATGAATAGAACAATGCTAACAATGAGATGACTAGCAAATTAGATCATTTTTTATCGCCATATGGCACTGGGCTGCCGTGTTTCGTGCTCCTCCGTCGTAGTACTACTCCAGTGGAAAACTTGAGTATACGGCACGGTTCTTTGCTCCTCCTCGGGTTGTCGGCACATTTATACGAGCAGTCAAATCACAAGGCCCCGCCTTCCAGCAGTAATGAGCCGTCAAATCACAAAGGCCCTCGCCACTCGTGAAAAGGACCAAGCTAGACTGCCCCGCCCTCTAGCCTTTTGAAAATGTATACATTTGTACAGTAGTAGTATCGATGGATTGCGCCATGGAGCTAAACTAACAAGATGAAATTAAAGAAAAAAGGTGGTACATATAGAGAGCGCTCGTCGCCAAATTATGCATATACTATATGACACTACCCACTATGAAGTTACTAGTAACATAGAATAGTAACTAGTCTATGTTACTCTCCACTATGACCAGCCAAAGTCGAGGTACGGATACCAACGAGGGCCTGGTTGTGTCTATACTTGGACAACTCACCCGAGTGCATGCGCACCAGGCAGACGAAGCTCGTGTCGTGTTGGTGCCGTGTGCGGCCCGCACATTAACCAAAACCTCGCACCTCCATCTTAGGCTCCGCGTTTTAAACTTCTCAATCTCAAGGCCAAGGAGCAACGTGAAACCTATGATAGAGCCAATCGTATGGTTGAGAACACTACAATTCATAGCTATAGATGCGTGTGTGAGAGAGGACGAGTGTGTGCGTGCACCTCTTCTCAGAGTACAAGTGTATGTGGGTGGCATCGACCTAGGGAGCAGTGATGGTGCGTGCGAGAAGTCCCGAGAGATAGGTGTAATGCGTCTGGAAAAAAGACTAGTCTATAGCTCGCCACGAGGCTATTCCTGTCGAACGCCAAGCGTAAGATATGTATCCGATGGTGCCAGTTTTTGCACGTACACAGCAGTAGAAAAAGAACTAGTACCATGGCATATGCTACACCACGGCCGAGAAAACGTGTCGATGTTATGCCATCCGGGAATAGTGCCGCACTTCGAAACTAGAACTGTCAATGATTATTGAGCGCGACTCGTCACATTCCAAATTACTACTACTACCACGCTATATTTAATTGCAAACCTATTCACACCGATCACAACTTAAACGGCTTCCCACTTAGGAGCGTATTAGTAGTACTTGATTATAAATACTACTATGCTAAGATGACTGCACATTCCTCCTCAACTCCTCATCCACAAAAAACAATCAAGTCAATCAAGCCATGGCCAGCGTGAGTTCTGGGTCGAGAGATTTCCACCAGGGAGAGGTGAGCATGGAAGAGGAAGCACGAGAGATGTCCCGCCTCGCCGAGAAAGCAGCCGACATGTCCAGCCGCGCAGCAGTGGCAACACAGAGGTCCCGCCGCGCCGCCGAAGCAGCACGGAGGTCCCGCCGTGCCGTCGATGTAGCAGACTAGTCCGGCCACGCCGCAGAAGCAGCAGAGATGTCCCGCCGCGCCGCCGAAGCAGCGCGGAGGTCCCGCCGCGCCGCGGCGGCCTGGGAAAATTTCTCGTGGGCAGGCGAGGACTCTTACAGGCGCATGCATGCGATGGTCCATAGCCAGATGGATCAGATCTCCGGCTGGGCGAGGTTGCAGGACGAGGCTACCGGCGTCATCCGGCAACTAGGGGAGGGCAATGCGAAGCTCCGGGGAAAGCGCGACCTGCTGCAGGCGAAGATCGCCGAAAGGGCGAAGAAGGAGGAGGAGACCGTTGCCTTGTTGCAGAGGACGGGCGTCATCATCAAGAAACTTATGGACGAGAATGCCATGCTCTGCATCAAGTGCAACAGGCTGGTGGAGGAATCCATGGATGCTGCCAAGCAGCGTATTAAGGACATGAAACTGATGAAAGAGATAATCGCCCACGGCGAGAAGTAGTCTCCGCGACCTGCAGCGCATAAAGAAAGTAGAGATCAGCGAGCCAGATCGTTGTATGCGTCTTCCTTCTTTTGCCCTTGTGTATTTCGGGCATAGCCGCATGTGGCTTTTTTAATTATCTTCCTAATTATGTCAGACAATTATTATCCACTCTCGTCGTCCTTATATATATTCATCAGTCTTGCTATAAGTCGCAGTAGATGCTATATAGGTCCGTCGGATCTTACATCAAGATCCGTGCAAAATTTTCTTTTCAGATTTTCTTTTTTCTCTCCTAAATCTCAGTCGAGTGAGACATTGCCACGCCATTAAATAGAGGCTCGGGCGCCATTAATGGAGACCTTGGGAGAGAGGTGGATGACAGATGGAGCTCAAAGGGCTCTCCTCCCGATAAGCACGCGCAGAGGTCTGATCGCACGCCTCCCGTACTCAAATAGCTACCCTGCACGGCGCCTCCTAGCTAATAAAAAAGGGGACACGTGGCAGCACGTAAATGGTAAATAGAACGCCCACAGTTTCAATAATACTTGTGTTTCCGATTGTAACGTGACAACACTTGTTCCAAAATGACTTTGTTGATTGTTAATGTGTGCGCCTTCGCAAATCGGACAACAAAATTACCACAACATGTTGGTGCCATGTCATGACACCAAGCCAAGTTTCATGATTTTCATGCGTGTTTCGGATTTACAGGAATTAAAAAACCAAGTTTCTCAATGTTTCCAGCCGAGACATGACGCCCAGATGTTTGAATTTCATTCCCATTTCTGGCATGGGACCTAGAAATTTACCCGAGGACACACATGTGATTTTTCAATCAGCTTTGGTGCACTGGAGGATGTGCTTGTATTTAAAATTTGAATTATGCACACAAAGGTGACACGTTCCCTCTCAGAACCACGAGCCTTCTTGAGAGAAGCTCCGGTTTGCAAGAAACTTATACCAGAACTTGTTCCTATTCTGCAATTTTTTCTACCACAACATGGTAGTACCATGACATGACACCATGCCAAGTTTCATGATTTTCAGGCGTGTTTTGGATTTACAAGAATTTTAAAACCAAGCTTCTCAATGTTCTCGGCCAAACCACGATGCCCAAATGTTTGAATTTCATTCCCATTTCTTGCATGGGACCTAGAAATTCACCCAAGGACACACATGTGATTATTCAATCAACTTTGGTGCACGGGAGCATGTGCTTATAGTTCAAATTTGAATTATGCACATTAAATGACCAGAAACTCAATTAATGTATAAAAAGGCCAAATGAACCCGGAATAATTCCAAAATTTAACAGGGCACTCATATAGTTCTATGTTTCCTCTCTAAAGAAAATCTGGGGGGAGGCAGCGTATATTGTTCCGCACACAAAGGTATAAAGAAATAAAGAAATAAAGAATTAGCATACCTATTTAATTCTTGGGTTCTTATTATTTATGCCACTAGTTGTGTATCACTATTCAGTTTTGCCATTAGAAGTTACAACTACTCAAAAAATGCCATCAATCCGTGAGATGCCTGCTCAAAAATGCAATTAGATATCTAAAAAATGCCATCGTTAAGTTAGATGTTTGCTCAGAAATGCCATTAGACATTGTTATTTTCACGTCAAACCCGTTGACCATGTTACATGACAAAAATAAGCCGATTCTCACAATGATAAGTTAATGGTGTCCAGCACAACACACCCCTCAAATAAAACTAAGCACCCTGGAATTCTTTGACAAAACTAAGCACCCTGAAATTCTTTGACAACTAAACTGCTGGCTATATGATGTTGGCCATATATATTGTACGTACATAATGTGAAGAAACGAGTGCTAGTACTATACCAACTAAAAGATGAAATGTACAAAATATAACGATAAGAAACATAACATAGTTCTGCTGGGGGCTCAGCACAACACACCCCTCAAATTAAACTAAGCACACCTGAAATTAAACTATGCAACTAATCCGATAGACACTGCATTAGAACCACTATTAGCAACGACACTGCCACCTTACTCGGAGTCCTCGTCCATGTCCTCGACTTCGTCCTTGTCCCTCTTCCTCTTGGCCGATACTTCTTTGCTTGAACCGCACACTTGGCTCTTGCTCTTCATCCAACCCTTGTAGATATTGAAACAAAGGTAGCCATCCATTGCAGCGTAGTGGATTTGGTCTATATCTAGTACATTCCACTGCCATGCATGACGATGAAACGAGTATGGAGGTTTCTATAGTTTACCGTACGAAGGATGAACCATGGCTCTTGCCAGGGTCAACATTGAAGGCTGACCACGGGAGGGCAGCAGCCGATTCTTCTGGAGGTCGAAGGGGTTGCCCACAACGAGGCCTATCCGACGCAGGACTCTTTTTGTCGTTCGTAAAGTCTACAATAACGAATTTGACTAGGCCGCCCTTGAGGAAGTTCTTAAATTCCTCGCACTCAACGTCGGCATGGCATATGTGGTAAACCAAGCATAAGTCATGCACGCAAACCTGGATCACGGCGGGCTTCTTCTTCTCTTCCTCCTTTAGATCCTTCTCTTGTCCCAAGACTATGGTGTACTCAACATCTAGCCCAGCGACCCACTCATCATTTGAGTTTTCGAACATGCGACTGAAGCGAGCAAGGCATCCTTTCACCGTCATGGAAGAACGGGTGTACATGACGTCGAACTCATTGCCAGTGATGGTTCTAACCTTGTACTCACCACCGATCATGGAGATTTGGGACGCCATGAATTTGGGAGGAGGGTTAGGATTAGTGGAACTGCTGTAATGTGAAAGGACGGGATGACTAGGAGCGAACTGCCGTAATGTTAAAGGACGTCCGGGGGCGAGTAGGAGCGAATTGCCAGCGGTTTTTCGATTGTAAAAATGTTGAGTGGGGTGTGCGAATGGCAGGGTAGTGGCTTGCCTGTTGGATAAATGGATTCATGCACAGTGCTATGGGGGCCCAATTAGATGTCATGTCTACACGACGCCCAATTAAATGGCTTTCGAAGTCATGTCAAGCGTCGGGAAAATTACAGGTGATACGAAGCTTTCCATTCTCCCATGATATGGGCTTTCGAGAGCCCTTGGATCTGAGATCGAACTGTTGCATGGCGTGATTCTAGACCTATGGGTGAATATCCTATCCTGGAGGGTTATTCTGCAAATTTTCAGCAACTTAGGATGCGACCGTTTGATCTCAGATCCAAGGGCTTCCAGCAGCCCGTATCATGGTCGCGCCGCCTACCACGACCGTCGCCTGGCTCGCGTGGTCGCGCCCTTGGAGATTTAACACGGTGCGTTAGGCTATCTGATGTTGGCATGTCATACATAGTCATCACTTAGTCACTCGTACTACAACAAGGTTAGCTATAAGGTTGGCTATAAGAGTATTTTTTTTACTTCTCTCTATCTCTTTTTTCGTAGTATTTATTGAATTTGCCAAGGAGTGACCTCTTTCAATGAAATGGTGCTTAGATGAGGTGCTAAGGGCATTAAATGGCTTAGCAATCAAGTCCCCAATGCATAGGTGCTTAGTTTTTTGTTGCTAAGTTTGCTTCATTTAATTAACTATAGACTCAAAATTGTCTTTTCACCTAGGTACACGCGCTTAGCACCGTTTCTTCCTTGGGTCACCAAACTAGTCTCTCTCTTCTTAATTAACTTGCCACATCAGACTTTATGCCTATGTGGCAAGCTTAGCACCTGTAGGAGCAAGTAAGTACTCCATCCGTTCCAAAATAGATGACCCAACTTTGTACTAACTTAACTTTAAGTTAGTACAAAGTTGGGTCATCTATTTTGGAACGGATGGAGTACAATAGTGGGATATAAGCCTGCTTTACATGGCATTTTTGCATATGTGGAGGAAAGAGGCAAGGAAAAAGTGGAGGAGTGGGCTCTCATGCAAGAGCCAACCTCTACATGGTGGAGCATTGGGAGAGGTACCTGTATGGAGGTGGTCAGGAATCGGGGGACTCACACCGGTCGTAGCGCCGCAGTTAAAATGATAATGGCAAGTCAAATCACGGGGCCCCACCTGTCCAGCAGTAACTCGCTGTCAAATCACACAGCCCTACATTTGCAGCAGCCTACTCCCTCATCTTCTCGCGTCCCTGTCGAACAGACTAGCCAGAACTTCCCCGCCTACCACGCAGGAAAAGCCCCGCCCTCGACTTTTAAATAGTACAGTATACTAATTTTGTATCCATGGATTGCACCATGGAGCAAAGCCTCAAGAAAACGGCGGTACACATGTACGGAGTATACAGCACGCCCATCGCCTTCGCGTCGCACCCTAGACAGTCGGTCGGTCTGGCACACCGCTCTCCGAATGGAACGCACGTCATATTGCGTTTGCACACACATGTGGGACCGCAATTGAGAACCGACCATAGGCACACTCCCCGGCCCCGCAAGTCGGGTGAGTTAATAGAAGAGAGAGATGAGCGATAGTACTACTAGAGAAGTGTTGTAGGAGTACATATGTTGGTACCTAGACGATCCCTGCAAGACACGGAAAATCAGTTCGTCCATGCATGTGACCAGACTCCAGCAGACACGCCTGGATTGGCTATCGTCTACATATCATGCAGGCTGTGTTGTACAGGGCTGTAGTTCTGGTGAGAAATCTAAAAAAAGGTTTCTTGTCATCTCGTAGAATTAGGTGTCATGTGCTTTGGATCACTGCGAGGGTTAAACAGCGACAACTGAGTTGGGCTAGTCATTGGGGGCACATGCACAAAGACTACTCGGCTGCCATCTAGGTCAAGCGGCTATGTTAATTAGGACATCTATCGATCGACCCCTTTTCTACGAGTTTATCTTTAATTTGAGCTTTGATCCTCGTCTAGTTTGTCCGTCGAGATTCATCTTGTCTCCTTTGGGCAGTGAGGTTATGATTTCTTGTCATGTGGCATTTTTTCGTGTTATATGTTATAATCATGTGCTTCAGATCAAAATGACGACAACTGCGCCTCCGGGGCACGTGCATGAAGACTTCTCGACAGTCATTGCCGAGGTCAAGCCGGCTCCGGCCGGTAGACAAAAGAAAACTAGTACTCAACTATATAGGCAGGAGCCTCCGCTCTTGCTTGCTAGTGTTGCTCTCTTCACACTGTCTCGTCCTCTCCAGATCTAAACACGACAGCGGTGGCCACACTCTCTCTCTGCTCACCGTTGGTCACAGATCCAGCCGGATCCTCTCCGCCGTGGAAGGTGAGAAGGTGCAACATTCATGCGGTCGTCCTCGGCAACGGCTCTTACCCACTGCCGGCGCGTCCCGATCTGCGTGCCTTGCCGTTCTCTCCCAAGCATCGCTAGCGAGGGAAGGCCTCCCACCCCTTCTTCCTCGCTGCCGTAGTGTGGGCAGATTCGGCCTCCCACCGCCCACCTAGCGACATCCCGGCGACCCTCAGGTATAACTTCCTTTGAAACCGGCCTTGCTCTACTTCCCGAGCTCCTGACGTCGCTGCATTTGTATCTTTTACTATTTCTCAGGCCCCCTCGTAGATAGGATCGATCGGCTGTTCGAAAACCACCTAAATTTTTATTGTTAAGAGGTAAAACTACTTCATGCACTCGAATCTAGTACTACTTGGTTCAAACAAGGAAGAAAGGGGGTGGGGTGGGGGAAGATTTGTTACCTGAATCTAGGACTTGGTCGAAAGAGGAAATAATGGGGGCGAAAAGTAGGAGAGACTGGCTATCCAACTGCTCTCTAGGTCTAATAGGGAAATAAAGGGAATGCAGTACAAACTCAATATAAACCCGATCTATTGGTTGAAAAAGGAAAGAAAGTGGGGACTGGGGGACAAGTCAACAGAGTAAGTCCAGCACTAGATTTTCTAGCCTCACATAGTATAAGGTGGCTATATACCGAACGAAAATGGGACCAACCCAGATATCCTCTTCTGATGTTTGTTGCCCCGAGCCGCTCTTATGTAATGCCACTGGTAAAATGTAGCAGTCGCACTGTTAAAAGTAAGGACACGTTAAACCAATGTTGTTTTCAAGGTAATGCCTCCAGTAATATGAATCAATGGCACTTTTTTTCATGTCCTGCTAAATTTCCCATTAAGATAAATTGCTTCTTTTCGTTAGAGATGCAACTGTCCTGGTCTGCCTACTCTCCCGTGCCCAAATACCGACTCTGTAGCAGCTGTTAATGTAATGTTGCTGGTAAAATGAAGTAACGGCACCATTAAAGTAATGTCGTATTTAATGGTTGTCATAGTTAATCCTAATGCCCACACTAATATCTAGCAATGCTGCTAGAAATTGCTACTGTCCTTGTACGATTGCCATTCAGATAAGGAACATGCTTTTTTCATTTGGTGCATGTTTCCTCACTTGGTAGTCACCCTCCTTTCCACCTTTTTTGTGCAAACAGAGATATACATTTCACGCTTGATCTTAGTTGAACTACACAAATGATATCCAAATTATAGTTGAACATTCCAGGAGCTTCACGACCAACCTTGATGTTGCTCAATTTTATTGCAACTAATGAAGAAGAAGCTCTGTGGGTTTCGTTTTCTGATGGAAATGGAACCGGGGCTGGAGCCCTTTTCTTTAAAAAAAAAGAAGAAGCTGCTAGCTAATGGGACATTGCTTCATTTTAGGCGAACTGCACCAAAAGGTCCCATGAATTGAATCATCCATGTTGGTGACTGGTGTCATCCCTTCTACGATGGTGTTGACTGCAGATATTGTTCCCATCATGAGGTATGTTCCTTTTTGGTCTGACCATTTGCCAAAGATCCTGCATGTTGATCCTGCTCTTGTGCTACTGTTTTGGCACTGCCATGATAAAGCAGTAATGTTATTATTTTGCACCTTAATCTAGTGGCACTATTAATTTGAGGCGATGTTATGGCACCGCTAATGCCACTGTTTTTTTATATCGAAAGAGGGGGTTCCCTCCGATTTCATTAAAGAAACCCAACAATAGAGAACTGATGTCTACTACACAACCTTCTTCTTGTAGACGTTGTTGGGCCTCCAAGTGCAGAGGTTTGTAGGACAGTAGCAATTTTCCCTCAAGTGGATGACATAAGGTTTATCAATCCGTGGGAGGCTTAGGATGAAGATGGTCTCTCTCAAGCAACCCTGCAACCAAATAACAAAGAGTCTCTTGT
Source organism: Triticum aestivum (assembly GCF_018294505.1). Lineage (NCBI taxonomy): Eukaryota > Viridiplantae > Streptophyta > Magnoliopsida > Poales > Poaceae > Triticum > Triticum aestivum. The sequence continues at coordinate 79,797,684 of NC_057796.1, read as the reverse complement.
GTCCCCAACACACCCAATACAATGGTAAATTGTATAGGTGCACTAGTTCGGCGAAGAGATGGTGATAAAAGTGCAATATGGATGGTAGATATAGGTTTTGGTAATCTGAAAATATAAAAACAGCAAGGTAACAAGTAATAAAAGTGAGCACAAACGGTATTGCAATGCGTTGAAACAAGGCCTAGGGTTCATACTTTCACTAGTGCAAGTTCTCTCATCAATAATAACATAATTGGATCATATAACTATCCCTCAACATGCAACAAAGAGTCACTCCAAAGTCACTAATAGCAGAGAACAAATGAAGAGATTATTGTAGGGTACGAAACCACCTCAAACTTATTCTTTCGGATCGATCTACCATAGAGTTCATACTAGAATAATACCTTAAGACACAAATCAACAAAAACCCTAATGTCACCTAGATACTCCAATGCCACCTCAAGTATCCGTGGGTATGATTATACGATATGCATCAAACAATCTCAGATTCATCTATTCAACCAACACAAAGAACTTCAAAGAGTGCCCCAAAGTTTCTACCGGAGAGTCAAGACGAAAACGTGTGCCAACCCCTATGCACAGGTTCATGGGCGGAACCCGCAAGTTGATCACCAAAACATACATCAAGTGGATCACGTGATATCCCATTGTCACCACAGATAAGCATGGCAAGACATACATCAAGTGTTCTCAAATCCTTAAAGACTCAATCTGATAAGACAACTTCAAAGGGAAAACTCAGTCCATTACAAGAGAATAGAGGGCGAGAAGCATCATAAGATCTAACTATAATAGCGAAGCTTGCGATACATCAAGATCGTGCCGAATCAAGAACGCGCGCGCGAGAGAGAGATCAAACATAGCTACTGGTACATACCCTCAGCCCCGAGGTTGAACTACTCCCTCCTCGTCATGGAGAGCGCCGGGATGATGAAGATAGCCACCGGTGAGGGATCCCCCTCCGGCAGGGTGCCGGAACAGGGTCCCGATTGGTTTTTGGTGGCTACAGAGGTTTGCGGCGGCGGAACTCCCGATCTATTGTGTTCCTCGATGTTTTTAGGGTATATGGACATATATAGGCGAAAGAAGTCGGTCAGGGGAGCCATGAGGGGCCCACGAGGGTGGGGGCGCGCCCAGGGGGCAGGCGCGCCTCCCTGCCTCGTGGCCACCTCGTTGCTTCCCTGACGTGCACTCCAAGTCTCCTGGATTGCTTCCGTTCCAAAAATAACTCTCCCGAATGTTTCATTCCGTTTGGACTCCGTTTGATATTCCTTTTCTTCGAAACACTGAAATAGGCAAGAAAACAACAATTTGGGCTGGGCCTCCAGTTAATAGGTTAGTCCCAAAAATAATATAAAAGTGTATTATAAAGCCCATAAACATCCAAAACAGATAATATAATAGCATGGAAAAATCAAAAATTATAGATACGTTGGAGATGTATCAAGCATCCCCAAGCTTAATTCCTGCTCGTCCTCGAGTAGGTAAATGATAAAAACAGAATTTTTGATGTGGAATGCTACCTAACATATTTCTCAATGTAATTTTCTTTATTGTGGCAAGAATATTCAAATCCGAAAGATTCAAGATAAAAGTTTAATATTGACATGAAAATAATAATACTTCAAGCATACTAACAAAGCAATCATGTCTTCTCAGAATAACATGGCCAAAGAAAGTTATCCCTACAAAATCATATAGTCTGGGTATGCTCTGTCTTCATCACACAAAATATTTAAATCATGCACAACCCCGATGACAAGCCAAGCAATTGTTTCATACTTTTGATGTTCTCAAACTTTTTCAATCTTCACGCAATACATGAGCGTGAGCCATGGACATAGCACTATAGGTGGAATAGAATGGTGGTTGTGGAGAAGACAAAAAGGAGAAGATAGTCTCACATCAACTAGGCGTATCAACGGGCTATGGAGATGCCCATCAATAGATATCAATGTGAGTGAGTAGGGATTGCCATGCAACGGATGCACTAGAGCTATAAGTGTATGAAAGCTCAAAAAGAAACTAAGTGGGTGTGCATCCAACTCGCTTGCTCACGAAGACCTAGGGCATTTTGAGGAAGCCCATCATTGGAATATACAAGCCAAGTTCTATAATGTAAAATTCCCACTTGTATATGAAAGTGACAACATAGGAGACTCTCTATCATGAAGATCATGGTGCTACTTTGAAGCACAAGTGTGGTAAAAGGATAGTAGCATTGCCCCTTCTCTCTTTTTCTCTCATTATTATTATTATTATTTGTTTGGGACTTTTCTCTATTTTTTGGCCTCTTTTTTTTAGTCCGGAGTCTCATCCCGACTTGTGGGGGAATCATAGTCTCCATCATCCTTTCCTCACTAGGACAATGCTCTAATAATGATGATCATCACACTTTTATTTACTTACAACTCAAGAATTACAACTCGATACTTAGAACAAAATATGACTCTATATGAATGCCTCCGGCGGTGTACCGGGATGTGCAATGACTCATGAGTGACATGTATGAAAGAATTATGAAAGGTGGCTTTGCCACAAATACGATATCAACTACATGATCATGCAAAGCAATATGACAATGATGGAGTATGTCATAATAAACGGAATGGTCGAAAGTTTCATGGCAATATATCTCGGAATGGCTATGAAAATTCCATAATAGGTAGGTATGGTGGCTGTTTTGAGGAAGGTATATGGTGGGTGTATGATACCGGCGAAAGGTGCGCGATATTAGAGAGGCTAGCAATGGTGGAAGGATGAGAGTGCGTATAATCCATGGACTCAACATTAGTCATAAAGAACTCACATACTTATTGCAAAAATCTATTAGTTATCGAAAGGAAGTACTACGCGCATGCTCCTAGGGGGATAGATTGGTAGGAAAAGACCATCGCTCGTCCCCGACCGCCACTCATAAGGAAGACAATCAATAAATAAATCATGCTCCGACTTCATCACATAACGGTTCACCATACGTGCATGCTACGGGAATCACAAACTTTAACACAAGTATTTCTCAAATTCACAACTACTCCACTAGCATGACTCTAATATCACCATGTTCATATCTCAAAACAATCATCAAGTATCAAACTTCTCATAGTATTCAATGCACTTTATATGAAAGTTTTTATTATACCCATCTTGGATGCCCATCATATTAGGACTAGTTCATAACCCAAGCAAATTACCATGCTATTTAGGACACTCAAAATAATATAAGTGAAGCATGAGAGTTCAACTATTTCTTCAAAATAAAATCACCGCCATGCTCTAAAAGGATATAAGTGAAACACTAGAGCAAACAACAAACTACTCCGAAAGATATAAGTGAAGATCAATGAGTAGTCAAATAATTATGCAACTATGTGAAGACTCTCTAACATTCAAGAATTTCAGATCTTGGTATTTTATTCATACAGCAAGAAAAACAAAAAGAAAATAAAATGACGCTCCAAGCAAAACACATATCATGTGGTGAATAAAAATATAGCTCCAAGTAAAGTTACCGATGAACAAAGACGAAAGAGGGGATGCCTTCCGGGGCATCCCCAAGCGTAGGCTCTTGGTTGTCCTTGAATATTTCCTTGGTGTGCCTTGGGCATCCCCAAGCTTAGGCTCTTGCCACTCCTTATTCCATAGTCCATCGAATCTTTACCCAAAACTTGAAAACTTCACAACACAAAACTTAACAGAAGATCTCGTGAGCTCCGTTAGCGAAAGAAAACAAAACACCACTTAAACACCACTTCAAGGTACTGTAATGAACTCATTCTTTATTTTTATTGGTGTTAAATCTACTGTATTCCAACTTCTCTATGGTTTATAAACTATTTTACTAGCCATAGATTCATCAAAATAAGCAAACAACACACGAAAAACAGAATCTGTCAAAAAACAGAACAGGCTGTAGTAATCTGTAACTAACACAAACTTCTGGAACTCAAAAAATTCTACCAAAATAGGAAGACCTAGATAATTTTATTATTGATCTGATTCAATTGGAATCAGTATTTTATCGCGTTCTGGTGATTTTAAACAATTGTTTTCGTGAACAAAAATTTCTGGAATATTCAGCAAGATCAAATAATTATCATCCAAGAAGATCCTATAGGTCTTACTTGGCACAAACACTAATTAAAACATAAAACCACATATAACCATAGGCTAGATGAATTATTTATTACTAAACAGAACCAAAAAGAAAGAACAAAAATAAAAATTGGGTTGCCTCCCAACAAGCGCTAACGTTTAACGCCCCTAGCTAGGCACGATGATTTCAATGATGCTCGCATAAAAGATAAGAATTGAAACATGAAGAGAGCATCATGAAGAATATGACTAGCACATTTAAGTCTAGCCCACTTCCTATGCATAGGGATTTTGTAAGAAAACAACTTATGGGAACAATAATCAACTAGCATAGGAAGGCAACACAAGCATAACTTTAAAACTTTAAGCACATAGAGAGGAAACTTGATATTATTGCAATTCCTACAAGCATATGTTCCTCCCTCATAATAATTTTCAGTAGCATCATGAATGAATTCAAAAATATAACCAGCACCTAAAGCATTCTTTTCATGATCTACAAGCATAGATATTTAACTACTCTCCACATAAGCAAAATTCGTCTCATTCAGAATAGTGGGAGTATCATAAGAGACTCGAATACTATAAATTGTTTCCACATTAAACGAGTAATGTTCAGAAAAAGGGTAATAATAATCATGACAAGTTTTATAAATATAATCATCACCACTTTTTATAGCATAAGTTTCATCACAATAATCATCATAAGTAGCAACTTTGTTCTCATCATAATCGATTGAAACCTCTTCCAAGATAGTGGAATCATTACTAAATAAAGCCATGACCTCTCCAAATCCACTTTAATAATTGTAATCATCATAAGTAGGAGGCATGCTATCATCATTATAAATTTGCATATCAAAACTTGGGAGACTAAAAATATCATCTTCATTAAACGTAGCATCCCCAAGCTTGGGACAAACATTAATTGCAGCAAATATTCTCAAAAACATCTTCTTCATCAAACATAACATCCCCAAGCTTGGGCCTTTTAATATCATAAGCATAATCACTCTCATCATTAATAGTATGGATAGCACCAATAGTATAACCATTATCATCATCGCAATGAGAAATAGGAGCAACACCATTTGGGAGAGATACCTTTCTACCTTTACTTCTCCGTCTTTTCTTTTTCTTCTTCACATCATGTGTGGTTTTAACCCTCTCTTTTGACCTCCTTATTAATTAGATTAGTTGAATAGAAAGCTCCACCTCGTTACCTGATTCATCATAAGAAATAATAGGAGGATATTGGGAAGTCTCTTCCCTTTCATTAGTATTCTCTTCATCTTCTATTTGTTTTCTTTTCTTTATGTAATTGGCAATATAAGGATTTTCAATGCAATTCACCACACAATACATATAAACTTCTTCTAGATCAATATCGAGGAATTTCTCAAGGTTAAATTTTGGAATACCCTCAGTTGCACGTTTCATTTCTTCATAACCCAAAAGCAAACTAAGTTCATCATGATGTGCAAGGTAAATCAAATCATCACATTTTTTGGACATGATTCGATCATGAAACAATTTGCATCGGAGATTTAAATGACCATGTTCATTGCAAAGTTCACAAGTACGGTAAAGATATTTCAAATTTTTAGCACTCACATTTAGCCTTTCTTGCAACCATTTAGTTCCTAAGTACTTATGCCTCTTGCAAAATCTATCTTCTCTATTTGGTATGTACTTGCAAACTCTATGCACTCCACAAAAATCGACATGCTTATAAGAGATATTTTCATCATGACTAGTGCAATCATCGTTAGTACTATGGATATTCAAGGAGTTCATACTAACAACATTGCAATCAAGCTCATCATTCAAAGATTTAGTGCCAAACATTTTATAGACTTCTTCTTCTAGCACTTGAGCACATTTTAGCTTCCCATCATTCTCACGAAAGATATTAAAAAGATGAAGCATATGAGACAAACTCAATTCCATTTTTTTGTAGTTTTCTTTTATAGACTAAACTAGTGATAAAACAAGAAACAAAAAGATTCGATTGCAAGATCTGAAGATATACCTTCAAGCACTCACCTCCCCGGCAACGGCGCCAGAAAAGAGCTTGATGTCTACTGCACAACCTTCTTCTTGTAGACGTTGTTGGGCCTCCAAGTGCAGAGGTTTGTAGGACAGTAGAAAATTTCCCTCAAGTGGATGACCTAAGGTTTATCAATCCGTGGGAGGCGTAGGATGAAGATGGTCTCTCTCAAGCAACCCTGCAACCAAATAACAAAGAGTCTCTTGTGTCCCCAACACACCCAATACAACGGTAAATTGTATAGGTGCACTAGTTCGGCGAAGAGATGGTGATAAAAGTGCAATATGGATGGTAGATATAGGTTTTTGTAATCTGAAAATATAAAAACAACAAGGTAACAAGCAATAAAAGTGAGCACAAACGGTATTGCAATGCGTTGAAACAAGGCCTAGGGTTCATACTTTGACTAGTGCAAGTTTTCTCATCAATAATAACATAATTGGATCATATAACTATCCCTCAACATGCAACAAAGAGTCACTCCAAAGTCACTAATAGCGGAGAAAACGAAGAGATTGTTGTAGGGAACGAAACCACCTCAAAGTTATTCTTTCGGATCGATCTATCATAGAGTTCGTACTAGAATAACACCTTAAGACACAAATCAACCAAAACCCTAATGTCACATAGATATTCCAATGTCACCTCAAGTATCCGTGGGTATGATTATACGATATGCATCAAACAATCTCGGATTCATCTATTCAACCAACACAAAGAACTTCAAAGAGTGCCCCAAAGTTTCTATCGGAGAGTCAAGACGAAAACGTGTGCCAACCCCTATGCATAGGTTCATGGGCGGAACCCGCAAGTTGATCACCAAAACATACATCAAGTGGATCACGTGATATCCCATTGTCACCACAGATAAGCACGGAAAGACATACGTCAAGTGTTCTCAAATCCTCAAAGACTCAATCCGATAAGACAACTTCAAAGGGAAAACTCAATCCATTACAAGAGAGTAGAGGGGGAGAAACATCATAAGATCCAACTATAATAGCAAAGCTCGCGATACATCAAGATCGTGTCGAATCAAGAACACAAGAGAGAGAGATCAAACACATAGCTACTAGTACATACCCTCATCCCCGAGGGTGAACTACTCCCTTCTCATCATGGAGAGCGCCGGGATGATGAAGATGGCCACCGGTGAGGGATCGCCCCTCCGGCAGGGTGCCGGAACAGGGTCCCGATTGTTTTTTGGTGGCTACAGAGGCTTGCGGAGGAACTCCCGATCTATTGTGTTCCTCGATGTTTTAGGGTATATGGACATATATAGGCGAAAGAAGTCGGTCAGGGGAGCCACGAGGGGCCCATGAGGGTGGGGGGCGCGCCCAGGGGTGGCAGGCGTGCCTCCCTTCCTCGTGGCCACCTCGTTGCTTCCCTGACGTGCACTCCAAGTCTCCTGGATTGCTTCCGTTCCAAAAATAACTCTCCCGAAGGTTTCATTCCGTTTGGACTCTGTTTGATATTCCTTTTCTTTGAAACACTGAAATAGGCAAGAAAACAACAATTTGGGCTGGGCCTCCGGTCAATATGTTAGTCCCAAAAATAATATAAAAGTGTATAATAAAGCCCATAAACATCCAAAACAAATAATATAGTAGCATGGAACAATAAAAAATTATAGATACGTTGGAGACGTATCAAGAACCATTATCCGACAACATCTCAGTGTAAACGGGCAGTTATGCAACTACTACTAGAACGGACTGAGTACTAGCAGGAGACAAGTTCGCCACATAAGCTAGGAAGGTAGGGGGACGCAGCACCAGCTCGACCAAGTTTGGATTGCAACCCAAATGCTACCACATAAACATCAGGGGGAAGATAGGGACTGAAAGAGCCAGCTTCAGCATCCCAGTCTAAGCACCCCCGGCCTTCATCCTTGTGACGCACGGTACACCTTGTTTGCCACCTGCTCGACCCTAGTGTCACTAATAAAATGAAGTAATAATACAGTTAAAATAGAGCGAGTGTCCTCTCTATCATTTCATTTCCAATGTAGATAAAGGAAGTGCTTCTCTTTGTTAATGTATGTTTCATCAACTAGTCCCATTGTTAATGTTTAAGCGTTTCTGCAAACTGGGGTGCTTAATTTTAGTTGATCTGCAAAAAAATAGAGATTTGAATGTCTCAAGGCCCCTCCTTGTACTACCGCCGTACACTTTCAGAAGGTGTATCGGGGAGACTTGGGACAATTTCCAGTATGAGGCGTGGCGTACCGTATGAGGTGTCGCAGGGCCCATCTCGCCCTCGCAGCATGGCATACTATGATACTATCGCAATATTTTCTTCTATTTATTTTGCGCGTTTCATCAACTAGTGCCACTATAATGTAATCATGCTTTTTCATTATCTGTGCAAACAGGGTTATTCAGCTGCATTTTGGTGGAACTGCACAAATGTACGTATGGAACTGGCATATATGCAGAGTGCGAGGTGTGCCAAGTAAAAATTACCGACACCAACCATGCTCCATGCACGCATTGGCATCCACCACCACCAGTGGGATGTGTGGCGCTCTCTGTGGACGGATATTTCTCGGCAGCAAATCCTCTAACCAAATACTAGTAGCTTATATTGGCAGTTTTCTAGGGAGTACTCTTTTCTGAAAGAAGCACCAATCTATTTTTCTTTGTTTGTACACAGTGTCACAACTTTGACCCAAAGGTCCAGAGCTATTTAAGGGTGATTGGCGTAGTACTCAGAGTGATTGTAAGCATGATTTTCATTAGCTGTCACACTGATTGTAAGCATGAGCAGGTGGAAGATTAGGTTAGTGCGAAGCTTACCTTAAACCCTACCGCTGCCGTTGAAACGAGGCGAGCGTCGAGGGAACCGTGGAGAACGGTGGGGAAGCGACGTCGCGCCATCCGGCCTCCTCTTGCGGTGGGAGAATGAATACTCCCGTGGCTCCGTCTGGCTCTGCACCCTCACGAACGGCACACCGTACTCGATCGATTCGTTATCCTCTGGGTGCTCGACCTTCGACCTGTACGCCCACCACGTCCGCCTGACTTTCGCCTCGGGCGAATCTGTCTGCTCCATCGCCTAGAGGAGATACTCGATGAACTCGAAGGACTGCGGCGTGACTGCCGCCGAGGAGTACATGTACATCGCCGCCGTCTCGCTCTTTCGCATACATTGCCACATGGCCCTCACCGTCCTCGAAATCTCCCACTCATTGTCAAACCAAGTAAGGATCTCCTTCAACCTGGCTAACTTTGCCTGGTCGCCGCCGGCGATCTGCCTGATTCACTGCTGCATCCTCTCCATAAATGTCCTTCTGAGTGGTCCGGTGCTAGCTTTGGAAGATGGGAGGAGAGACGATGGTCTTGCAATAGAGAAGAGGGAGAGGCAAGATGGTGGTTTTGGAATGGAAATGATGGAGAGGAGAGGAGGTGGTTTTGCAATGGAGAAGAGGGAGAGGCGACACGGTGGTTTTGGAATGGAGATGATGGAGAGGAGAGGAGGTGGTTTTGCAATAGAGAAGAGGGAGAGGCAAGACAGTGGTTTTTGAATGGAGATGATAGAGAGGAGAGGAGGTGGTTTTGCAATGGAGAAGAGGGAGAGGAGCGTGCGGCAGCGATTTAGGATTGGACGAGAGGGCCGGCGCGCTGTGACTGGATCAAAATCAAAATCAATTTACCCTTCAATTAAGAAAGCGACCCCACATTAACTAGTCTCCCTTTTATTCTGGGTCATAATTGACCATGATTTTCGCAAATAAAATATATGTTATACGTTGCAAAAATAATATAATTTGAAAGTACATTCAGATACGAACCAAACGATACAATTTTTGGTGACATGCATTCACATTTTGCTTGTCAAATACAGTACGTGGTCAAACTTTGACCCAAAATACGCAAAACAAAAAAATACTTCCAAGACCAGCGCCGCTCTTCTGCTCTTCTCCTCTTAAACCACCGCCGCTCCTCTCCTGTTCCAATCTAAATCCAGCGCCGCTCCTCTCCTCTTCCATTTCAAAACCACCGCCCCTCCTCTCCTGTTCCAATCCAAAACCAGCGTCGCTCCTCTCCCGTTCTAATCCAAAACCAGCGCTGCTCCTCTCCTCTTCCATTCAAAAACCACCGCCGGTGAGTGAAGGTGCTGTGGAGAAGTAGATCGATGGAGGAGTACAACCGATATGTGAGGATCGCAGACGGCGACCCTGTGAAGCTAGCTAGGATGTTGGAGATACAGTCTTGGTTTGACAACAAGGACCAACTAGCGGCGACGGCGACATCCATGGCCAAATATCTGCAACAGAGCAAAAGGCGGCGATACTCCCGGAGGGAGTCGCGCGGGAGTACATAGAGCTGCTCCTCTGGGCCATGGAGCAAACAGATTCACCGAATCCGATCGTGAGGGAGCGGTGGTGGGAGTATCGATCCCAGATGGAGCATCCACCAGAGATTGAAGGATCGAGCATCTACAGGGTGCCGTTTGTGAGGGTGTCGTGCCAGAGCGAGCCGGTGGAGTCTTCGTCGACCGAACCCAACTGCAAGAGGAGAAAAACAGTTGGCCCGACGACGCTTCCCCGCCATCCTCTCCCTCGCCGTTCACATCGTCTCACGGGGCGGCTGTCTGCCGCCGAGGAATAGGAGGGACTGCCCCCCAGCCCAATAGTCGGGCAGGTTGTGAATTGTCAGGAGGAGCTTAGGGTTGTCAGTATTTGCAGGTTGTGAATTGTGTTTTGTGTTGTGTATTTTGAGAGTACTTTCAGATATGAATGTCTTTTGAATTTCAGATTTGCAGTATTGAGCATATGAAGTATTTTATGAATTCTAGAGATCTATTTTTAGCACTTAAAAAATGTAGTTTCATAGGAGTATAAAAGTGCAGACAATGTGATTCTCAGAGAAGAAACTGCAAGTTTCAGTTTCAGATAAGAAACTCCAAGTTCAGTTTCAGATAAGAAACTGCAACTTTCAGAGGCAGAGCATTTATATTAACACGGCCTTTTCAAACAGTGTTAACATCATGTTGGAAGTTTTATTCATGGTCGAAACTGGAACTACCAGCCAGTTAACATCATGCTGATCAACATTCATGCATAGCACATCTTCATATGATGCACAGTCAAAAAGATATGCTATTTTCAAAATGCCCACACAATGTCGAGTGTGCGAAAAACAGAGAAAACGAGGGACGAAGTTTTGGCAAGTGTTGGACGTGGTGTGCGTAGATGACAATTGGGACCCACATGTCAATAAAGGCAGAGGCAAAAAATTTGGAGATATTTTCTCTGCACAGGTGGAATCGAACCCGGGCGGAACAGCTGTCGGGTAGTGTCACTCGGCCACTAGGCTAGTTCAGTTGTTTCGTTACTAATAAGGCACTTCCTCAGGTGGTCGGATCTCCTCCTGCGCCTTTGTGCGCTCGCCGCGACGCCGCTGTCTGCCGTTGTGAACATGCTGAACAAACGAGAGGAATCTGGAGAGGACTGTACGTGGAGAGGCGGACAGTCGGGACCCACCAGGTCTATGGCCGTACGCAAGCAAGTGCCTCATCGAAAAAATACTTCCTCCTAATGCTATACTGACGTTGGGGCCCACGGGTTTGTCAACATAGTTACATTTTTTAGGTGCTTCAACGTAGTTACTATAGTTGATAAATTCACAACGAAGCCGGGGAGCTGACAGGTATCATTTATTATCACTGGGGCAGCAAGTATCAGCTGGGTTTTGGGCTGCCCCGTCTAGGCTTTCTTTTTTAACATGCGCAGCCCACGACCTCGGATGGGAGGTCCATAGGCCTGTTTGTATTTTCTTGAGGGCCGTCATGTATTGACCGGCCTATGGACCTCCCATCCGAGGTTTTATTTTTCCTGAAACATCGGCAGCCCAATTTATGTTTTTTTTGAAGAAAACACAAATGTCTGTTCTATTTTTCTATTTAAGAATAGGAACGTCTGGTCCAACTTATGTTTCCCTTCTAACTATATTATATATATTTAAATTATTTTATATGTTATTATATATTATTGTTATTGTCATCATATATTTAACAGATACTTACATATGTAAGAAAACAATATCCCACATCTTATTAACTTATAAAAATAATTTCTTAACAATAAAATCCTGGATTTTTTTGGCAAAGAAAATCCTGGTGATTGTGTACAAAAGCTTGGTAAGATTTAAGGACCAATGTAATAATAAATCACTTATTATATAAATATATATATAACAAAATGCTGAGCCCCTGTTTATTTTTTGATAACATTGTTGCGCCCACCCCAACATTATAATTAGAATCAGCCCAACAAAATCGTGTATTTCGAGAAAGTGAAAATGGCATGTAATTTTTTAGGAAAAACATAAATGGGCTGCATGGACGCTACATTATTTGTTCACCCAGCCCAGCTAATGGACTGTAATTAAAAAAAAGATCAAATTGTCTGTAAATTCTACCCCGCAAAAAAAAGACTGTAAATTCTAAAAAAATGGGTTGAATACGTGCCACATTTTTGGAGGCTGAAATGTGGGCCAATAGGTCAAAGCCAATGCAAGTCATTGTCAACTTAGTCAACAAATGATTCTGACATCGTTAGCCGTTGGATTTACATTCAACGACCCGCATCCATCTTCAATCTCTCGTCTTCTTCCTCCAGCGCCGCCGGGACCACCTGCTCCCGCCTCCTGCTGCTAGTAGCTCTGCTTAGCACGCTTCGCTGTGAAGCGCTACTCCACCATTGGCCAGGCCATCCCTCCACCCCTCCACACCTCCTATTCTTCTCCACCGACTGCCGAACCACACCACACCAGAACCAGTTAACCCTTGTACACCTCTCCATCTGCGACTCTACTCCAGCGTCTTCCCATCTCCGTCTTGTTGCTGTCCGGGGCCTCGCCGTCGTCCACCACCATGGATGTGCTCGGTGCGGAGTGGTCAACGTGGTCAACAAACGACACCATCGGAAGTAGACTGTGCGTGGAGAGGCTGACAGCTGGGTCCACAGCCGCACGCAAGGAAATGCCTCCTTATTACGCACAAAATAATGATTCCTCCACCTGACAGCTGGGACCCACCGGAAGGGCCTTTGTATTTCGCGAAAAAAACGTTCCCACTGCTGACAGGTCGGACCCACCAGCTATATCTTTGCACGCAAGGAAGTGCCTCCTTATTACGCACAAAAAAATGAATACCCCCTGCTAGCTGGGACCCACAATAGTGGGAGGCTGACTTGTGGGCCAACTAAGTTGACGGGGACAGAGGGCTTTGTCAACTTAGTCAATATGAACGATTCTAGCTCCAGTGACCGTACGATGTCCATCCAACGGCCGTAGTGCTTCTTCAACCTTTGGTCTTCTTGCTCCAGCCACCCAAACCAGCGCCGGTCGTGCCTCGTGCTCCTGCCTCCCGTGGCCGGCTGCGATGCCGCGGAGGCCTCGCCACCCCTACTACTCCCACCGCTGGCCAGGCCATCCCTCTACTCACCCACACCCCCTGTTATTCTACGGCGACGGCAGCCTCACACCGCAACGGACCAGTTAACCCTCATAATCCTCTACGCGTGGGCATCCACTGCCGCGTCTTCCCCGGCTCCGCGTCGTCCCCTTCCTAGGCCTCGCCGTCGTCCACCGCCCTGCTGCTCTCAGCGCGGCGTGGTCAACATGGTCAAGGAACGGCTTCCATAGGATGTGGACTGTACGTGGAGAGGCTGACAGCTGGGTCCACGGCCGCAGCAAGGAAGTGCCTCCTTATTATGCGGAAAATAATGATTCCTCCACCTGACAGCAGGGACCCATCAGACGGGCAACCGTATTTCGCGAAAAAAACGTTTCCCCCTGACTGCTGGGACCTACCAGCTACATCTTCGCACGCAAGGAAGTGCGTCCGGGCAAAAAAATGATTCGCCCCCCTGACTGCTGGGAGCCACGAGCTACATCTTCGCACGCAAGGAAGTGCCTGACAGTCGGGACCCACCTGGTCGAAGCGTACGTAGCATTGTCATTCTGGTCGCGAACGTGTACGTACATACTGGTCGATGTAGAGGAGCGCACATGTCGTAGTAAAGGCACGCACATAGCATGTACACGTACGTACAACGGACAGGGTGCAAGAAAATAAATATGGCCACGTACGTACATACGGGTGGGATCTCGAACGCCTACTCGCGTGTACATATGGCTAGGGCTCGTGTACATGGCTGGGTCGGAACGGAGAAACAGCGTCGTCGTCGTGTTCATGGGGAGCCAACCGGCTGGGTCGGAACGGAATGCGTCGTCGTGTTCATCGGGAGGGCTTGGATGGAACAGCCGATGGAAACGAGGCCTGACGTACCACAGAACGGAGGAAACGACCTTGTGTTCGACCGACCACGGTCGAAACAGGATCCTGTTCATCTGGAGGGGTCTGGCGTACCGCAAAACGGAGGAAACGGACCTCGTACGGTCGAAACGGGGGTCCTGTTCATTGGGAGGGGTGTGGCGTACCGCAAAATGGCAGTCGAAACGGGGGTCCTGTTCATCCGGAGGGGTGTGGCGTACCGCAAAACGGGACTCCACGGGATACTGTTCATCTCCACCGTCGACCCCCTCCAGCCTCCATGGGCTACCGCTCATCCACCGTCGACCTCCTCCAGCCTCCACCTGCGACTGTTCATCCACGGGCTCCTGTTCATCCAGCCTCCACCGCGCGCTAATCCACCGGCTACTGTTCAACCAGCCCTCTCCACGGGCTCCTGTTCAACCACCCCTCCACAAGATATTGTTCATCCAGCCCTCCACGTCTACTGTTCATCCAGCCCTCCACGGGGTGGTCCTGTTCATCCAGCCCTCCACGGGGTCCTGTTCATCCAGCCCCAACCGGCTCGATCGATCGGGGTCCTGTTCATCCAGAGGCAACACCACAGGGTTCTGTTCATCCACCCCCACCGGGAACTGTTCATCCAAACCCCCCAGCAATGCTCACTGTTCATCTAGAGGAAGCATCGATCGGCTTCAGTTAGCTGCAGTAGCGAAGGAATCGCTCGATCGGGTTCAGTTAACAGCCATCGATCGATCGCTTGGGTTCAGTAACGCGTAGCCTGTGGTGCAATCGCTCGGGTTCAGTTAGAGCCCAACGCCTCGCTCGGGTTTAGTTAGAGCCCAACAACTCGCACCCACGCGCGCGTGTGTATGAGAGAAACGCGCATCGCTCGGCTCTGACCACCCACCGTAACCGGGAACACCCCGATACTTTCCTCGCCCTCGCTTCTACCACGGTTTATTCCGTCATGGACGGCCCAAAGAATGTCATGCAGTTGCGTCTCCGGCCCGCCCAGGACGAAAAGCCCATTTTCTGTCATGATTTTTTGTCATAGAAGTAGGACACCACCACATCTATGATGATACCGGGTTTTGTCACAATTACCATCATGGAAGTGTCATAAGTATGACCGAATTTTTTTCGTTCGGCCCAAAATGTCACGGATGTGTCTTTTTTTGTAGTGCATCGCCTCCTTTTCGCCATTCGAAATCCCAGGGCGCCATAACCTCTCCGCTCTAGCCATGAAACCCCACCCTCCTTCGTTTGCCACCTCACCGCTACCCAGCCGGAGCCTCTTCCCCGACGACGTCGTCCACCGCAACAGCTCGATGTCCCTCATCCACCTCCCCGGATGAGGATCCGTCGTCCATCTCGTCGTCCCGTCGGTTCAGCCGCCCCGTCCTCCACCTCCAAGGAGCTGCTCCGACGATCGCCCCGTCTATCGCGGCTGCTCCAGCCCCACAGCGCCGCCTTAACCTGCTCCACCGGAACCGCAGCATCCTCACCGACCCCTCGGACGAAGCCGAGGCCTACTCGGCGCTACCAAAGAGGTTGTACACTCATCGCATCGCACCTTCTCCTTAACTCGACCTCCCGGCGCCGACGGTGCTCCATCCCGCACCCCCGTGGAGTGTCTACCTCGAAGCCGGCGCCACGGGCGACATCTCCACAATGGCTCTCCCCCAGTGCGAGGCCCCTTCGGCGGCGGCGTCCATACCAGCCGGATCTGCTGCTGCTGCTCTGGCTCTCGCTCGCTCGCTCGCGCTGCTCGTAATGCTCTGGCTCTCGCTCGCGCAGCTGCTGCTGCTCCGGCTCTCGCTCACTTGCTCGTGATGCTGCTGCTGCTCCGGCTCTCGCTCGCGCAGCTACTGCTGCTCCGGCTCTCGCTCACTTGCTCGCGATGCTGCTGCTGCTCCGGCTCTTGCTCGCTCGCTCGCGCTGCTGCTGCTGCTCTCCCCCTCGCTCGTGCTACTGCTCTACTCCAATTTAGCTACACTTCAGCTGACTGAATCGACTTTTGGGTCAATCGATTTCCAGGGGGTGGGGGGCTCGCCAGAGTTAAGGAAGAACCACCCGCAGCGGGGAGGGGGGCTCACCGGAGAGGTACCCCACTATCTATCTTAATGTTCAGGGTGGGGGCGGTGGTCGCCGGTGGTGGGGCGATGGCGTGACTCGGCGGGGGGGGGGGGCTAGAGGGCTGGCCGGGGCGGCGGCGGACCGGCGATGGGGAGTTGGTTCGGGGCGGCGAGGCGGCGGCGGACCGGCGGTGGGGAGTTGTTTTGGGGCGGCGAGGCAGCACGGGGGCCGGCGGTTCGGCCGATGGTGGCTGGCGGCTCAGGGGGGTGCAGGTTGAAGATGAACTGTATGCCCTCCCTAAACTACATGTGAAGTGCCTTTATGCTACCATTGCGTTCAGTTTCGACAGTAACATTCATATTCCATAGTAAATTTCAGTTTCGACAGTTAAGTTCAGAGTCAACAGTTTTTACCTCATCTGTTGTAGTCAGGTGGTTTTTGGTGATGTAAATTTTACGAGCATAATTGGTTTGGTGCCAAAAAAAGGCATGCCAATGTTTGGCATTGTGCCAAATATTCGCTACTACTTGGTTGGTTACCGAGTTGTCTTGCCTATCTCACATAAAGTTGCCAATATTTGGCAAGTCTTGGTATTGCCAATATTTGGCAATTCCAACATTTGGTAGCCAAATATTGGCAGCAAACCAATCATGCTCGTAAATATACCACTTTTTGGTAATGTATTTTACATCATCTATAGGAGATGCTATTAGAATCCCACTTGAGATTAATGATGTCTGTCTTGTGCTGCTTCAGCCTCGACGTCTTATGGCTCACCGGAGCTGCTCCAACGACGGAACGATCCATCACAACAGAGCAGTGCCCTGGACGCCATCTACAGATTTCTCAGATCTTCCTCCACACCTCCAACAGCCGCCTCTGCCTAAACTTCTTGATCGACCAATCCAATGATGCTGAGGTCGATACGGCTACGGCAAAGAGGTTGTACACTTGTCGCATCACTTATTACTATACATTATGAAGATATTCTTGAAGGTGGGAATTCAATCAAAGTTACAATGAAGACACTAAACACTCGGGACAACAGAAAAAAATTCAAAGATCGATGAAAGCAAAACCAAAGGAGACAAAGGCCGCCATAAGCATAAGAGTAAGAAATCAAAAGTCACTTTCGCGAAGTTATTAGATAAATATCAAAAGAAGAGTGAAGAGAAACGTACTTACCGGCCAAATAATCCAAAGAAGTCAAGATCACCCCTTAGGCGTAAGTTTGAGGAGTAGTACTAGAAAAGGGATAAATTTAATGTTGCATATTCATATCCTACTTTTGAGTCGCCAATGCCAATGCCATGGATACCTCCTTATGCTAATTTTTATTCATATTCATCTTGGGACATGTATGGTTCAAGGGCATATTCTCCATCTTATTTCAAATCATCTCATCAAGATTATGCAGCTCCAAGTAGGTCAACATTCAGTGAACAATCATATGTTAAAGACCATTTAAATAAAAAAAGAAACGGTCTCGAGCTCAAGAATGAAAAAAAAGATGTGGTCAAGTGGCGTATCCTGTGAATCGAAGGCAACAATTTGGTATCTGTTAGAGTTTAATTAACATGTGTTAATTATGGGGTAAATCTCCCCTTGTAACTTCCATCTCTCCCGAACGGATGCCTCTTCATCGTATCCCTTCTCCTTCTATAAACGCCCACAATCATCTAATGAAAGAGATAGAGGATTCACTTTTTCTCTCAACACGTTATCACGCACTTTGCTCTACCAAGAGCGAGAAGGCCAACCAACTCGCTGGCCGTGGCACCCACCCTTGCCGAGGCCACCCTCGCTCCAGAGCCGGCCGTGCCCGCACCGCGCGGGCCTCGCACCCTGCCTCCCGGCGTCCGCACCACGCCGCTGGAGACGCCATCCGGGGCACTCAGCACGCCTCTGGACGCCGCCTTGACGCCGCCGCTCACGTTCCCGTGGGGCTTGCCCACTGGCTCGTGGCCGGCCCGAGCGCACCTATGGTGGACGCCGCCGCGCCCACAACCGGAGCCACATGCGCGCCTGCATACGGGGCTCCGCCCCCATCCGATCCTCCACAGGCGGAATGGCTTGCGCCGCTGTCGCCGACGCCCGCCCTAGCCGCCCCGTCCGCGCTGCCCCCCAGGCCACGGCCTTCGCGCCGCCCGCCTGTGCCGGCTGCCCATAGCTATCGGCCCCGGTGAGATACTCGGCCTCAGGGAGCTTCAAGCCCACCCGGCCTCTTTCCGGCCCCGACGCCGCTTCTCCCTGAAGGAAATATGCCCTAGAGGCAATAATAAAGTTATTATTTGTATTTCCTTATATCATAATAAACGTTTATTATTCATGCCAGAATTGTATTAACCGGAAACTTAGTACATGTGTTAATACATAGACAAATAGAGTGTCCCTAGTATGCCTCTACTAGACTAGCTCGTTAATCAAAGATGGTTAAGTTTCCTAGCCATAGACATGTGTTGTCATTTGATGAACGGGATCACATCATTAGAGAATGATGTGATCGACAAGACCCATCCGTTAGCTTAGCACTATGATCATTTAGTTTAGTGCTATTGCTTTCTTCATGACTTATACATGTTCCTATGACTATGAGATTATGCAACTCCCGAATACCGGAGGAACACCTAGTGTGCTATCAAACGTCACAACGTAACTGGGTGATTACAAAGATGCTCTACAGGTGTCTCCGATGGTGTTTGTTGAGTTGGCATAGATCGAGATTAGGATTTGTCACTCCGATTATCGGAGAGGTATCTCTAGGCCCTCTCGGTAATGCACATCACTATAAGCCTTGCAAGCAATGTAACTAATAAGTTAGTTGCAGGATGATGCATTACGGAATGAGTAAATAGACTTGCCGATAACAAGATTGAACTAGGTATGATGATACCGACGATCGAATCTCGTGCAAGTAAACATACCGCGACAAAGGGAACAACGTATATTGTTGTGCGGTTTGACCGATAAAGATCTTCGTAGAATATGTAGGAGCCAATATGAGCATCCAGGTTCCGCTATTGGTTATTAACCGGAGAGGTGTCTCGGTCATGTCTACATAGTTCTCAAACCCGTAGGGTCCGCACGCTTAACGTTCAATGACGATTGGTATTATGAGTTTATGTGTTTTGATGTACCGAAGGTAGTTCGGAGTCCCGGATGACATCACGGACATGATGAGGAGTCTCGAAATGGTCGAGACATAAAGATCGATATATTGGAAGACTATATTCGGACAGCAGAATAGTTCCGAGGTGTATCGGGTATTTTCCAAGGTACCGGGGGGTTACCGGAACCCCCGGGGGGGTTATTGGGCCTCATGGGCCTATTGGTGGAAGAAAGGAGGCAGGCCAAGGTGTGGCGCGTGCCCCCTAGCCCAAACCGAATTGGAGTAGGGGGCCGGCCCCCCTTTCCTTCTCTCCTCCCTCTCCTTCCCCCTTCTCCTTGATGGAATAGGAAAGGGGGGGCCGAATCCTACTTGGAGTAGGATTGCCCCCCATGGCAAGCCTCCTGCCCCTGGCCGGCCTCCTCCACCCCGCCCCTTTATATACGTGGGAGGGGGCACCCCAAAGACACAGCAAAGTTTGTCTTAGCCGTGTGCGGTGCCCCCCTCCACAGAAACACACCTCGGTCATATCGTTGCAGTACTTAGGCGAAGCCTTGGGCCGGTAACTTCATCAGCACCGTCACCACGCCGTCGTGCTGACGAAACTCTCCCTCGGCCTCAACTGGATCTAGAGTTCGAGGGACGTTACCGAGCTGAACGTGTGCAGATTGCGGAGGTGTCGTGCGTTCGGTACTTGATCGGTTGGATCGCGAAGACGTTCGATTACATCAACCGCGTTACTAAAACTCTTCCGCTTTCGGTCTATGAGGGTACATGGACACACTCTCCCCGCTCGTTGCTATGCTTCTCCTAGATAGATCTTGCGTGATCCTAGGATTTTTTTTGAAATACTACGTTCCCCAACAGTGGCATCCGAGCCAGGTCTTTGCTTAGATGTTATATGCATGAGTAGAACACAAAGAGTTGTGGGCGATAATACTCATACTGCTTATCAGCATGTCATACTTTGATTCGGCGGTATTGTTGGATGAAGCGACCCAGACTGACATTACATGACCGCGTTCATGAGACTGGTTCTACCACCGTGCTTCGCACACAGGTGGCTAGTGGGTGTCTGTTTCTCCAACTTTAGTTGAATCGAGTGTGACTACGCGCGGTCCTTGTTGAAGGTTAAAACAGCACACTTGACGAAAAATCATTGTGGTTTCGATGCGTAGGTAAGAACGGTTCTTGCTAGAAGCCCGTAGTAGCCACGTAAAACTTTCAACAATAAAGTAGAGGACGTCTAACTTGTTTTTGCAGGGCTTGCTGTGATGTGATATGGTCAAGATGTGATGATATATAAATTGTTGTATGAGATTATCATGTTTTGTTACAGTTATCGGCAACTGGCAGGAGCCATATGGTTGTCGCTTTATTGTATGGAATGCAATCGCAATGTAATTGCTTTACTTTATCACTAAGCGGTAGCGATAGTCGTAGTAGCAATAGTCAGCGAGACGACAATGATGCTTCGATGGAGATCAAGGTGTCAAGCCGGTGACGATGGTAATCATGACGGTGCTTTCGAGATGGAGATCAAGGGCACAAGATGATGATGACCATATCATATCACTTATATTGATTGCATGTGATGTTTATCTTTTTTATGCATCTTATTTTGCTTAGTACGGCGGTAGCATTATAAGATGATCTCTCACTAAATTTCAAGGTACAAGTGTTCTCCCTGAGTACGCACCGTTGCGACAGTTCATCGTGCCGAGACACCACGTGATGATCGGGTGTGATAAGCTCTACGTTCACATACAATGGGTGCAAGCCAGTTTTGCACACGCAGAATACTTGAGTTAAACTTGACGATCCTAGCATATGCAGATATGGCCTCGGAACACTGAGACCGAAAGGTCGAGCGTGAATCATATACTAGATATGATCAACATAGTGATGTTCACCATTGAAAACTACTGCATCTCACGTGATGATCGAACATGGTTTAGTTGATATGGATCATGTGATCACTTAGATGATTAGAGGGATGTCTATATAAGTGGGAGTTCTTAAGTAATATGATTAATTGAACTTTAATTTATCATGAACTTAGTACCTGATAGTATTTTTGCATGTCTATTTTGTTGTAGATAAATGGCCCGTGCTACTGTTCCATTGAATTTTAATGCGTTCCTAGAGAAAGCTAAGTTGAAATATAATGGTAGCAACTACACGGACTGGGTCCGTAACTTGAGGATTATCCTCATTGCTGCACAGAAGAATTACGTCCTGGAAGCACCGCAAGGTGCCAAACCTGCTGCAGGAGCAACTCCAGATGTTATGAACGTCTGGCAGAGCAAAGCTGATGACTACTTGATAGTTTAGTGTGCCATGCTTTACAGCTTAGAACTAGGACTTCAACAACGTTTTGAATGTCATGGAGCATATGAGATGTTCCAGGAGTTGAAGTTAGTATTTCAAGCAAATGCCCAGATTGAGAGATATGAAGTCTCCAATAAGTTATACAGCTGCAAAATGGAGGAGAATAGTTCTGTCAGTGAGCATATACTAAGAATGTCTGGGTACCACAATCACTTGACTCAGCTGGGAGTTAATCTTCCGGTTTATAGTGTCATCGACAGAGTTCTTCAATCACAGCCACCAAGCTACAAAAGCTTCGTGATGAACTATAATATGCAAGGGATGGATAAGACAATTCCCGAGCTCTTCCCAATGCTAAAGGCTGCGGAGGTAGAAATCAAGAAGGAGCATCAAGTGTTGATGGTCAACCAGACCATCAGTTTCAAGAAGAAGGGCAAAGGGAACTTCAAGAAGAACGGCAAGCAAGTTGCTGCTCAAGTGAAGAAGCCCAAGTCTGGACCTAAGCCTGAGACTGAGTGCTTCTACTGCAAAGGGACTGGTCACTGGAAGCGGAACTGTCCCAAGTATTTGGCGGATAAGAAGGATGGCAAAGTGAAAGGTATATTTGATATACATGCTATTGATGTGTACCTTACTAATGCTCGTAGTAGCGCCTGGGTATTTGATACTGGTTCTGTTGCTCATATTTGCAACTCGAAACAGGGGCTATGGATTAAGCGAAGATTGGCTAAGGACGAGGTGATGATGCGCGTGGGAAATGGTTCCAAAGTCGATGTGATCGCCGTCGGCACGCTACCTCTACATCTACCTTCGGGATTAGTTTTAGACCTGAATAATTGTTATTTGGTGCTAGCGTTAAGCATGAACATTATATCTGGATCTTGTTTGATGCGAGACGGTTATTCATTTAAATCATAGAATAATGGTTGTTCTATTTATATGAGTAGTATCTTTTATGGTCATGCACCCCTGATGAGTGGTCTATTTTTGTTGAATCTCGATAGTAGTGATACACATATTCATAGTATTGAAGCCAAAAGATATAAGTTTACTAATGATAGTGCAACTTATTTGTGGCACTGCCGTTTAGGTCATATTGGCGTAAAGTGCATGAAGAAACTCCATGTTGATGGGCTTTTGGAATCACTTGATTATGAATCACTTGATGCTTGCGAACCATGCCTCATGGGCAAGATGAGTAAGACTCCGTTCTCTGGAACAATGGAGCGAGCAACAGACTTGTTGGAAATAATACATACTGATGTATGCGGCACTACTAGGAAAAGGCCTGCTAGTGGCGCACCTGTTTTGCCTACTAATGGCGCACTACAGGTGCGCCACTAGCATCACGCCATTAGAATTTTTTACTAATGGCACACTGCCTGGTGCGCCATTAGTATATGTGGTGCGCCATTAGTATCTGGTATACTAATGGCGCACCAGGCAGTGTGCCATTAGTACATCACACGGTGCGCCATTACTATCTGACTTAGTAATGGGGCACCACATAGAAGTGCGCCATTACTAACATTTTTTTCAATTTTTTTCAGAAATATTTTTTCAATTTTTTTTCTTTTTTTCTTAATATCGGGTCACTATGGCTTAATCTCGGGTCAATATGCTTAATCTCAAGTCAAATCGCACTCCGTGGTTAAACTTCCCGAAAGGTCACCCATCCTCACACTACTCCAGCCCAAGCACGCTTAACTTCAGAGTTCTATCCAACCCCAGCACCAGCTCACTTAACAGGCACTTGTTGATATATATAGCATATGAATCCTATAAAACCTTGTTGATGTCTAGGACTTTGTTCATGTTCATGAGTGTGATGAAATTTCAAAAAAATATTTCAAACTCCCCCCCCCCCTCTAGTGTTCATGTCATATTACGTATCATATTTTGAAAAAAAAATCCAAAAAAAAAGTTTTTTTGAAACCAATTTTTTTCTGTTACTAGTGGCGCACCTAGCAAATGGTGCGCCACTTGTAAGTTTGAATTTGTTTTCATTTCCCCCCTCTAGATCTTAAAAGCCCCGTATCTTTCGTTCTGTTAGGTTTTTGGGGATTTTGAAGATGTTGAACGTGGTTCGTTCAATTCGTATGTAACTTTTCGAGTAGATTATTTTTCATATAAAAAACTTTTTAATCCGAGTTCGTATGCAAAAGTTATGCCCAATTTACAAATTCCAGAGAGATTTTGCAAATAAAGTCGAAATTCGTATTTGAAAATTTTCCCAACAACTAGACCACATATCACATGGGAAACTTATTTTCTTTCTTTTTTTGACATTTCCATCATTTTCTTTTTTTTTTTCTAAAACTAAAAAGGCAGTCCACGGGGGGGGGGGGGGGGGTGCATTCGGTGGATTTTTTTTGCAAAGTTAGTAATGGTGCACCGTGGGTGCAGGTGCGCCATTACTAGTTTAACTAGTAATGGCGCACCGCACCCACGGTGCGCCATTACTAACTTTGAAAAAAAAATAAAAAAAATTGTTAGTAGTGGCGCACCGAGGGTGTGGTGCGCCATTACTAGTTAAAACTAGTAATGGCGCACTGTCCCCTGGTGCGCCATTACTAGTTTTGACAAAAAAAATTGTTAGTAGTGGTGCACCGAGGATGTGGTGCGCCATTACTAGTTAAACTAGTAATGGCGCACTATCCCTGGTGCGCCATTACTAGTTTTAAAAAAAATAAAAAAAATTGTTAGTAGTGGCGCACCGTGGATGTGGTGCGCCATTAGTATTTGGACACTAATGGCGTACCAACACATGGTGCGCCATTAGTATATAGTAGTGGCGCACCACATGTGTGGTGCGCCATTAGTGTCCATATTATCTATAGCCCTTTTCCTAGTAGTGCGGTCCAATGAGTGTCGATGCTCGCGGCGGGTATCGTTATTTTCTGGCCTTCACGGATGATTTGAGCAGATATGGGTATATCTACTTAATGAAACATAAGTCTGAAACATTTGAAAAAGTTCAAAGGATTTTTGAGTGAAGTGGAAAATCATCGTAACAAGAAAATAAAATTTCTACGATCTGATCGTGGAGGTGAATACTTGAGTTACGAGTTTGGTCTTCATTTGAAACAATGCAGAATAGTTTCGCAACTCACGCCACCCGGAACACCACAGCGTAATGGTGTGTCCGAACGTCGTAACCGCACTTTATTAGATATGGTGCGATCTATGATGTCTCTAACCTCTCCGCTCTAGCCGTGAAACCCCACGCTCCTTCGTCCGCCACCTCACCGCTGCCCAGCTGGAGCCTCTTCCCCGACGACGTCGTCCACCGCAACAGCTTGATGTCCCTCATCCACCTCCCCAGATGAGGATCCGTCGTCCATCTCGTCGTCCCGTCGGTTCAGCCGCCCCGTCCTCCACCTCCAAGGAGCTGCTCCGACGATCGCCTCGTCTATCGCGGCTGCTCCATCCCCACAGCGCCGCCTTAACCTGCTCCACCGGAACTGCAGCATCCTCACTGACCCCTCGGACGAAGCCGAGGCCTACTCGGTGCTACCAAAGAGGTTGTACACTCATCGCATCGCACCTTCTCCTTAACTCGACCTCCCGGCGCCGACGGTGCTCCATCCCGCACCCCCGTGGAGTGTCTACCTCGAAGCCGGCGCCACGGGCGACATCTCCATGATGGCTCTCCCCCAGTGCAAGGCCCCTTCGGCGGCGGCGTCCATACCAGCCGGATCTGCTGCTGCTGCTCTGGCTCTCGCTCACTCGCTCGCGCTGCTGCTAATGCTCCGGCTCTCGCTCACTTGCTCGTGATCCTGCTGCTGCTCCGGCTCTCGCTCGCGCAGCTACTGCTGCTCCGGCCCTCGCTCACTTGCTCGCGATGCTGCTGTTGCTCCGGCTCTTGCTCGCTCGCTCGCGCTGCTGCTGCTGCTCTCCCCCTCGCTCGTGCTGCTGCTCTACTCCGATTTAGCCACACTTCAGTCGACTGAATCGACTTTTGGGTCAATCGATTTCCAGGGGGTGGGGGGCTCGCCAGAGTTAAGGAAGAACCACCCGCAGCGGGGAGGGGGGCTCGCCGGAGAGGTACCCCACTATCTATCTTAAGGTTCAGGGTGGGGGCGGTGGTCGCCGGTGGTGGGGCGGTGGCGTGGGGATCGCTGGAGAAAAAGTTCGGCGGGGGGGGGGGGGGGGGCTAGAGGGCTGGCCGGGGCGGCGGCGGACCGCCGATGGGGAGTTGGTTTGGGGCGGCGAGGCGGCGGCGGAACGGTGGTGGGGAGTTGTTTTGGGGCGGCGAGGCAGCGAGGCAGCGCGGGGGCCGGCGGTTTGGCCGGTGGTGGCTGGCGGCTCAGGGGGATGCAGGTTGAAGATGAACTGTATGCCCTCCCTAAACTACATGTTAAGTGCCTTTATGCTACCATTGCGTTCAGTTTCGACAGTAACATTCATATTCCACAGTAAATTTCAGTTTTGACAGTTAAGTTCAGAGTCAACAGTTTTTACCTCATCTGTTGTAGTCAGGTGGTTTTTGGTGATGTAAATTTTACGAGCATAATTGGTTTGGTGCCAAAAAAAGGCATGCCAATGTTTGGCATTGTGCCAAATATTCGCTACTACTTGGTTGGTTACCGAGTTGTCTTGCCTATCTCACATAAAGTTGCCAATATTTGGCAAGTCTTGGTATTGCCAATATTTGGCAATTCCAACATTTGGTAGCCAAATATTGGCAGCAAACCAATCATGCTCTAAGTCCTCACATTAGGACATCTGCCATGACAAATCCACGACAGTTGGCGCCCACCGTGGGGCCTGCGCACAGTGGTGTTAAGTTCTTGGAGGGATTTCTCCCAAGGATCGAGAAGCTCGTGATTGATCAGCTAAAGAAGCGCTGGCAAAATTCATCGTTGGGTGATCAGAATCATAATTAGACTTTGGAGCAGATAGTGCAAGGTTTGAGTTCAAGAAGAGTTAGGGTTATGCGTCTCTGCGCCACCGTATACGACCAGCGGGTCGTTTTCGTCGAGACCGATGGTTGACTTGGATGACGGACGCGGCCATCGACAATCCGCCAGATCGCTATAGCCGAGAGTGGCCAAGTTGGATAGGAATTCGATTCTAGGCGTTCTTTCCTCATACAAACAAGTAGTCGTATCAGATCAACTCAGAGACAGAACGCAGTGCGCATGGTCACGGAAATTTCTACCTGACGCAATACTTGTTTTTCCACGGGAATCCACTAGCAAAAGCCTTTAGGCGATTTATCGCTAGGCCCAGACTAGCACAGGCCACCGCATAGAGACACAAAAAGCGTTGTACTAAAGGAGCATCATTATAGTCATTGTAGCAGCCATCCTGCATGGAGTCACATCGGTCCAGAGCTGACCCCACTGAATCAAAAGTTCCAAGTGCATGGAGGAATACTGCAAATTCGTTACTCATCCGCTTGAAAACAAGCATCACGTGGGAAAACTCCAAACTACAGCTGATAATCTAGCACAACACGAGATTTCTTACTACAGCATAGCCTCCGGTCTGTCCGCGCAAAAGCCGAAATCAACAAGGACCGGGTTAAAAAAATTAGCGTGTGGATCGAAGAAAGGAAAAATCACTGCTCCTGCTACTTTCAGGCGGGGTGCAGTCTGCTACCTCATTGAAACCAAAAACGGAGTACTACTACTCTCCCATATGAAGGCCAAAGCCCCAGCAATGTTTGCGTGAGAATCAAGAGATAGTACTAATACTACTTTTTAGATGGGAAGGATCAAGAAGAGATGCATGCGCCAAAAATCAGTCAAGTTCTTCAGGTGAATCTACCAACGACCTGGTTCGTGCCCGGTTCTTCAGCCATCGCCCCGCCAGCTTGGACTCGCCTCCGTTGTGGCACGCCACTGCCACGGCCGTTTTCGCCCGCCCCGTAGCCTGCTTCCTCTGCCTACAACGCCGCTGCTGCGATTCACACCGACGAGTCAAGCTGGCTCCAGCTCCAAGCTGCTATAAGCCGGGCCGCACCAAGCCAACCGTCCGCCTCCTGTCAACTCCATCTACGCCGCGGCTGAGCCGCCCCCTGCTCCGTTGGGCCGCTGGTTGCCGCCATTACTTTTGTGGACTTGTCAACACCGCTTGGACTTGAACGGGTGCAGTGGGAGCCACAATCCGGAGGAGATGCGGTCATGGGGACCTCGCGCCGCTTGCCTCTCCCATGGCTGATCCGGTTCCAAAGCCTCGCTGACGGGGCCACTGCCACGAGCTGCCCTCGCTGACCCGCCGAGCGCATCAAATTTCCCCGATGACACGCCGGCTGGTTCAGTCGCCGAGCACCTCCGTTGAGCGCCTGCGCTCGCCTCTGAGCCGTCCCGGATTCGCTTAAGCCAAGCAGCGTGTTAAAATCTCTAGTTATTTCAGAGACTATATAACCCTGGTGAGAAGCAAGCATCTGGCAGGATCCTCAAGGGGTAAAGGCAAATATCCTTTGTAAGCATGTAATGATCAAAAGAAATTAGGCAACCGTATTGTAAAGTTACCTACGGATGCCACTTAACGGGTCATCGGTCGTCCGAGCAAATCAGGTGATATCCATCTAAAGTTTATTTTATTAACACGTATTGTTTTCATCAAAGAACAATTACTTGGTCTATGATAATTTTTCGCAGGATAATTATTCCTTACAAAGGGGTGTCGCAAAAGGGGCGTGAGAAAATATTATTTTTGCACTAGCGCTCGTCCTGCGCAAAGTTGCCACCCCCGCTACATCAACACACGCGACTGACTCATTGTCCGTGCCCATGGCCGACTTGCCCGCGTCCGTGCCGTTCCCAACGCCGCGGCCGACTCTCTCGTCTGCACCGGCTCACAAACGCCGCTGCCGACTCTCCCCGTCCGCACTGGCTTACAACGCCGTGGCCAACTTATCTGTCTGCTCTCACGGCTGACTCGGCCGAGATTGATTCCAGCTTCACCATGGTAATCATCAACTCCGCGGTGGATAATTTCTGGCTTAACATATTAGGTGAAATCCATCCAGTATATTTTTATATTATATATTGCTTTCTTTAAAATAGCAGTTACTCTGGCTTGCAAGTCATTTAATGAAGGACAATTGTTCACTTCAAGAGCGATGGTCGTGTCATGGATGTATAGCTCGTGCCACCATTATAATGCGCTAACATCTAACTGTGCCATCAATCTTGACGAATATATAAGTCGCCGTTCTGCAGACCGGTTTACATCAACTCACCCGTCCGTGCGGCTTACAGCACATGCGATTGACTCACCCATCCGCCTAGCTTACTGTGCCTGCGATTGACTCGCCTGTCTGCACCGGCTTACAACACCGTGGCCGACTCATCTGTCTATGTTGCCTCTGATGCTGCAATCGTCTTTACCGTCTGTCTCTCGCGGCCTGGTCTACATCAACACACCAGGCCGCACCTGTCCGCATGAGCTGTTTATTAAGTATAAGCAAGTCACTGCTCGGGTAGCCCGGTTTTTCTTTTCCAAACAATTTGGAGGCAAATTATCACATATTATCAAGCCTTCGTCTGCACTAGATGGCTCAATGGGCAGGCGCACAACTCGCCGCCACTACAGTTTGGTTAACTGCAAATAGCCAGTTGGAATGAACCATTGGTCGAGTTGCTGACACGTCTTATATGGGATCATTTATAACCCGCCGCAGTCACCTCAGCCTTCTATGGATTCACATCGCGCTATCAACACCAATGATATACATCTTATGCTATGGTCAAAGTCTGGAGAATCTCAAGCCAACTCCTCGAGTCGTCTTAAGACTCGGGGGCTACAATGAAATGACTCGGCAGAATTGGCTGATTTCAATAAATTCAAGAACTCCAGGTCATTGAAGGAAAGATAACCCGACCCCAGAGGCTACTGCCCTATTGATGAAAAGTTAAAAGGCCGTCAGAAAATTTCTGGCTTAAAAAGAAGGATTCCGGTTCAAGATCCTGTTCAAGGCAAATCTATCCCCCACAAAGCTCTGAAGCTCTCAATATCCGGCTTAAAATCCCGGTTCAAGAAGAATATTATCTCTCGCAAAGTTCGACTTCTCAGAAAAAAATATAGGTTGCCAAAGAGAACATTTGCTGCCATGATGCACGGTTCAAACATGGATATCCTGCCTTATGGGCTTATCTTATTATGGTCACATGGGGGGCTTCCGGCTTATTGAGAGAAGCTATGATTACCCTTTGATCCGTCTTACACACCATGCTTACAAAACACTTGGGGGCTTGCTACCCAGGTTAAAGGGACCAAAGAGAGTCTGTTGCAAAGCACAACTCAAACATAGGTACCCGCCGAGCACAGCTAAAAAATATTACTTGGGGGCTCTTTGTTCAAAGGACAAGAGTTTTTATGACCCTTGTAATAGGCTTAAAAGCCAGGCTTGGAAGCCAGGTGTATTCACCTAAAAACCCGGGTTATCCTACCTTTTTAAGTCTGCCACTCCGCCCAGGTAATCCTGGAATGACCCGCCGTACTCTTGACAAGTCAATTTGTCAAAGTTAAAACGACGATTGGTTATGTGAGGTCCGGCTTATAAGGTTTGTATTAAGGTTTAACTCAGTGGCTGTGCGGCCGTTGAAAGCACTTGATTTTTAGGCCTGGCAGCCTATGAAAAGCCTTGTTTTTCTTTTGATTTCTATTTGAAAGCTTTTGAAGTTTATCCCTTGTGACATGTTAAACATATGATTGAAAACCAATGAGGCTTATAATGCATTATGGTTCATATATGAGATTATCCGGTGTTTATTAACCCGGCTTGGCTTTGGACTATAAGTCACCAGGGTATGATGAGAAATTATCCGGTGTTTATTAACCCGGCCTGGCTTTGGACTATAAGTCGCCAGTATATGATGATAAATTATCCGGTGTTTATTAACCCAGCCTGGCTTTGGACTATAAGTCGCCAGTATATGATGATAAATTATCCGGTGTTTATTAACCCAGCCTGGCTTTGGACTATAAGTCGCCAGTGTATGATGAGAAATTATCCGATGTTTATTAACCCGACCTGGCTGTGGATTATAAATCGCCAGTGTATGATGATCTTATATACTTGGAAGCGTTGTGCTCTAAGTTTTGGTATATTACCCCTTGCTGCATATGGCGTGATAAGTCAGCGGCGTGACTAAAGTGGACATGGCGTTGTGCTCTATATCTTCAGGGTTATTACCCTTACTGGCATGATCAGACGGCAATATTCATAAGTACAGGTATGATATTCATTTTTGTTATCTGAGGTTTGATAACCCGCCCTGGTTTTTAACTTCAAAGTTGTCAGTATGTTTAGGCTTGAATGGCCTTAATGCTAGTCTTTTTCCATAATTACATAAGACTATATTATATTTGGGTTGTTACCCGCCCTAGCTTTTGACGTTAAGTCGCCAGGGCATATGTTGTTTAAAATCTATGTAGGATTTGCAGAGCTATGACTTATATAAATGATTAAGTTCAATCCCATCATGAAAAATTGAAATTGGTGTCTCAAAAGGGTTATCAATTATTGATTTTCACAAAGGCTATAAGCCGTTGGGTTACAAAAAATCCCGGATTACAATGGATGCGCATTAAGTCACCATGGGCCAAGAGCCACTAAGTATTTAAACTCTGGATTTACTTGTCAACAGATAAGGTATTCAATTCTTTAATAGCCAAAACTTGGCTGGATTTTCGTGATGATATTGAATGATTGAGCTTTTCAAACCGGGTTATATTATTCAAATCTTTAATAGCCAACATGGCTGGATTTTTTATTATGGTTATCAATAACCAATATTATGATTGAGATTTTCAAAGTCGCTTCAGCGCAATGAATATTATTTTATCAATGGATATAATTTATTCTACAATGGAAGGAATAGTCCCGAGTTGCTGCAGGCTTACAACCCGGCAATTGGGGCCTACATTATTCAAGTTGAGATTACATCAAATATGCAAGTCTCATGTCGCTGCAAGCATGCATCATGACACTTGGGGGCTAATGCAAAGTCATTTTTACTGGCCTTATTGAAGACCCGACTCATCACATCATAATGAGCCGGCCCTTGGGGGCTACCAATTGCTCCTGTCAAAAATTTAAGGTACACAAGCTTTAATCCATTATATTAAAAGGTTTATTGCTCAATTGGTAGAGTACAAAAGCTCTTAACCTTGTGGACGTGGGTTCGAGCCCCATGGTGGGGGTTACGTCGTATGAAGTTATTTTCGATGAAGTATATATAAAGTCCCAGCTCAATATTATCTTACTGAGCTGGCCCTTGGGGGCTACACGTTGCTGTTCAAATCTACATGATCATATTTATAAAGTCCCTGCTCATTATTGCATAATAACCCGGCCCTTGGGGTCTACACTGGTTGAAGTTTTCATGAGTATAAGGCAATTACAAGTCCCAGGCTGTTGCAAGTATGACAACCCGGCAGTTGGGGGCTACATATATGGAATATTCAGTTTTTACTAGTGACTGGGATGAACAACACGGATTTCTTCAAAGTGGTTATTTATATTGAAGTAAGTCTTAAGTCATTGCTTTGCTCTGCTCAAGACTTGGGGGCTACAGGTAACATGGATATAAGGGAGAAATATTTTCAAATTCTTAGTTTTGAGCAAACCAGAATGACCCGGCGTTTGCAACAATCATGACCCGGAGTCTATAACAGTCATGACCCGGAATCATCAGTTTTTATGACCCGGCGGCTTTTGGAAATCATAGTTCGGCAAGTTCTACATTTTCAAGCCGGCTAAATATCAGTTGAATATCTGAAGACCAGTATTTTGTCAAGTCAGAGCATTGAAGACCGACTCAAATGGATTATTTATTTACAATATTTCTTCTACAAGCAAGTTGATTATGAAGCCGGCCTATTGACCCGGATTTTCTAGACGGAGGAAATGACAAGGACTTAACGATGATCAGACGCCGGCTTACAAAATATTTAACCTGGAGCACAACCTGTCAAATTTGTTTTTGTGTTTATTTGGCAGCATAAGTTTACCATGGATAAATCCAAGCTAAACTGGGGGCTAATGTCGGGGATATACCCCGCGGTGTAACCCGCCGGATGTATGACCCGGCTGGAGCGTGGCGATTTACTGGTGACCCGCCCGGAGCTTGGCGACTCACGTCTAACCCGCCTGATCTTGGCGACTCATTATTAACTCGGCGGGCGGGTTAGACGGACGATAAGGCCCAAGGCCCGGAAGGCCGGCTCATGTTATGGTGGGCCGGCTTAAGAGGAAAGACATAAGGAATATTCTCCTACAACGTAAGCAAGACTAGGACTCCACTTGTAATAGAGTAATCCTAATCCTACTAGGACTAGTCATGTAACCCGCCCCTTCAACATATATAAGGAGGGGCAGGGCACCCCAAGAGGGAGAAGAGAAAATAATGGCTAAGGCTAGACACAACTAAAGAGGAGTCGGCTTATGCGGCGACTCCCTCATGAGCATAATGAGACCTAGCCACAAACAACACGTAGGGCTATTACCGGATGATGTTTCCCGGGGCCCGAAGCTGTCTAAATCCTTGTCTTGTGTGTTGATCCGCCTCATGTCTCTCGATTCCGACCAACCCCTTCAAGCTACCGCATAGATGCGTTGGCCTCACGACTAAGTCCTCACACTAGGACATCTGCCGTGACAAATCCACGACACTTAGTGTGCTATCAAACGTCACAACATAACTGGGTGATTATAAATATGCTCTACGGGTGCCTCCGATGGTGTTTGTTGAGTTTGCATAGATCGAGATTAGGATCTGTCACTCCGATTGATAGAGAGGTATCTCTGGGCCCTCTCGGTAATGCACATCACTATAAGCCTTGCAAGCAATGTGACTAATAAGTTAGTTGCAGGATGATGCATTATGGAACGAGTAAAGACACTTGCCGGTAACGAGATTGAACTAGGTATGATGATACCGACGATCAAATCTCAGGCAAGTAAACAAACGGATGACAAAGGGAACAACCTATATTGTTGTGCGGTTTGACCGATAAAGATCTTCATAGAATATGTAGGAGCCAATATGAGCATCCAGGTTCCGCTATTGGTTATTGATGGGAGAGGTGACTCGGTCATGTCTACATAGTTCTCGAACCCATAGGGTCCACACACTTAACGTTCTATGACGATTGGTATTATGAGTTTATGTGTTTTGATGTACCAAAGGTAGTTTGGAGTCCCGGATGAGATCACGGACATGACGAGGAGTCTCTAAATGGTCGACACATAAAGATTGATATATTGGAAGACTATATTCGGACACCAAAATAGTTCCGAGGTGTATCGGGTATTTTTCGGAGTACCGGGGGGTTATTGGGACTCATGGGCCTATTGGTGGAAGAGATGAGGCAGGCCAAGGTGTGGAGCGCGCCCCCCTAGCCCAAACCGAATTGGAGTAGGGGGGCCGGCCCCCCTTCCTTCTCTCCTCCCCCTCCTTCCCCCTTGTCCTTGTTGGAACAGGAAAGGGGGGGGCGAATCCTACTTGGAGTAGGATTGCCCCCCCATGGCGCGCCTCCTCCCCCTGGCCAGCCTTCTCCTCCCTCCCCCCTTTATATACGTGTGAGGGGGCACCCCGAAGACACATCAAAGTTTCTCTTAGCCGTGTGCGGTGCCCCCTCCACAGAAACACACCTCGGTCATATCATTGTAGTGCTTAGGCGAAGCCCTGCGCCAGTAACTTCATCATCACCGTCACCATGCCGTCATGCGGACGAAACTCTCCCTCGGCCTTAGCTGGATCTAGAGTTCGAGGGACGTCACCGAGCTGAACGTGTGCAGATCGCGGAGGTGCCGTGCGTTTGGTACTTGATCGGTTGGATCGCGAAGACGTTCGACTACATCTACCGCGTTACTAAAACGCTTTCGCTTTCGGTCTACGAGGGTACGTGGACACACTCTCCCCGCTCGTTGCTATGCTTCTCCTAGATAGATCTTGCATGATCGTAGGATTTTTTTTGAAATACTACGTTCCAAAACACTCCCTGTGCGTCTCCCTCCATCGTGGTTGCGCCAAGCGCCCTCAGGAATGACAGCCACGGTGGCTCAAAGCTGCCTGCGGCGGAGGCGTTGGTGCGTGGCGCGGCTTCCCTTGCCCACCCATAGTGCCAGAGTTCAGGCGCGCGTGACGCGGCCCTGGCCGGTATGCCAAAGTGGCGGCGACGGTAATGGTGTTTTCCCCATTGGAATCGCATGGGAGAAACACAGAGATAACCTTATCTCTTTGCCAGTTTGCATTAAGATCCCTGTATTTATAGGAATTTGCAAAATAGGCTGAATGAGTGGTCCAGGCCAATATTTGCACAGTACCCTTCAGCTTGTGAGATTTTGCAAATTGCTTCTGTTAATAGTACTCCCTCCATTCCCTTTTGTAGTGCGCATAGTTTTTTTGCTCACATTCCGAAATGTAGTGCGTGCATGCTGGTTTGGACAAGTTACCCCTTGCATGGAAACCAGGGGCACACAGGAGTGCTTGCACATGGGTGTGGGCAGAACGTGTTGTTGGGTAACGTAGTAATTCAAAAAATATTCCTACAACCATGCAAGATCTATCTAGGAGATACATAGCAACGATACGGGAAGACTGTGTCCACGTACCCTCGTAGACCGAAAGCGGAAGCGTTATGTTAACACAGTTGATGTAGTAGTTCGTCTTCACGATCCAACCGGTCCAAGTAAGGAACGTATGGCGCCTCCGTGTTCAGCACAAGTTCAGCTCGATGATGTCCCTCGAGCTCTTGATCCAGTAGAGGGTCGAGGGAGAGTTCCGTCAGCACGACGGCATGGTGGCGGTGATGGTGATGTGATCCGCGCAGGGCTTTGCCTAAGCACTACGACGCTATGACCGGAGGAGTAAACTGTGGAGGGGGCACCGCACACGGCTAAGACAAATCTTGGTGTGCCTTTGGGGTGCCACCCGCCCCCATATATTGAGGAGGAGGGGAGGAGGCGGCCGGCCTAGGAGGCGTGCCAAAGGGGGGAGTCCAACTAGGACTCCCAATCCTAGTTGGACTCCCTTTCCTTTTTCCAAGGGGGGAAAGAGGGGAAGGGAGAGGAAGACAAGAAGGAAAGGGGGGCACGCCCCCCGCCCTAGTCCAATTCGGACACCCTATAGGGAGGGGGTGCGGCCACCCCTTGTGGGCTGCCTCCCCTCTCCCCTATGGCCCATGTAGGCCCAATATTCCCCCGGGGGGTTCCGGTAACCTCCCGGTACTCCGAAAAATACCCGAACCTTCCCGAAACCATTCCGGTGTCCGAATACCTTCGTCCAATATATCTATCTTTACCTCTCAACCATTTCAAGACTCCTCATCATGTCCGTGATCTCATATGGGACTCCGAACAAACTTCAGTCACTGTCGTGGGGTTGTCACGGCAGATGTCCTAGTGTGAGGACTTTGTCGTGGAGCCATCGCAATGAGATTAGCTTAAAGGGATTAAATGGGACAAAGGACTCAGGGAGTTTATACTGGTTCGGCCCCTTGCGGTGAAGGTAAAGGCCTAATCTAGTTGAGGTGGTATTGCTTATGTCTCGATTACCAGGGAGCGAATACGCTTGACCTAGCTTTCGATCTCTGGTTTTCTTGCCCTAAGTCGCCGCCGGGTCCTCCCTTTATATACTCAGGTTGACGCCCGGTGGCTCACAAAGTCCCGGCCGGCTCATAAACATATCTGGCACTGTGAATTAACTACAATTGCCTTATAATACAAGTCATACACATATGGCGGTTTAAACCTAGGGCCTTAAGCCGCCTTCGGGCCTTGGGCCCTTCATAAGTTATCCTCATGAACCGCCATCTTCGATTCCTTCATGGGCTTTGTCTTATGAGTCGCCATGGGTATAACCCGGCCCCTCCTGGGCGGGTTAACTCAATAGCTATATCCCCAACATTAGTCCCCAGGTTGATATAAACTTGTTTACATCAATCTTCAACACTTGGAAAAATTCCTTCTTCATTACCTTTGCGAAAACTTGTAACTTGCCATGACGTCATCCTCTGGGATCATGGTAACCCGCCATGATGTCACCTGTCATTAATTTTACACAAATCCAAAAATATTTAATGTATCTCCTCATTTTTAATGAATCTCCAAAAATCGAGGCGTCTGCACTGTCACATATTCGTTTTTGGCCTCCTCGATTCCCGTGCTTGTCATTTATCCATTTGCCTTATAAATAGGGCCGGGGGACTCTTTCACTTTCCCCCACGTGCCTCTTAGTCTTGTCTTCTTCCTCGCGACGCCCTAGCACACGAGCTCCGCCGCCGTCGTCGACCTTCGCCTCTGCACCGACAACGGCCGCTGCATGAACCTATTCAGACCAGATGAGGGAGTCCTGGACTAAGGGGTACTCGGGCGTCCGGCCTGTTGTTCATTGGGTCGGACTGATGGGCTGTGAAGATACGAAGGCCGAAAACTATACCGTGTCCAGATTGGACTTTCCTTGGCGTGGAAGGCAAGCTAGGCGGCCAGCTGTGAAGATTCCTTCTTATGTAACCGACTCCATGTAACCCTAGATCTCTCCAGTGTCTATATAAACCAGAGAGCATAGTCTGGATAGGAGAGATACTCATTACCATATTCACATAGGCTAGACTTCTAGGGTTTAGCCATTACGATCTCGTGGTAGATCAACTCTTGTAATACTCATATTCATCAAGATCAATCAAGCAGGAAGTAGGGTATTACCTCCATAGAGAGGGCCCGAACCTGGGTAAACATCGTGTCCCCCGTCTCATGTTACCTTCAATCCTAGACGCATAGTTCGGGACCCCCTACCCGAGATCCGCCGGTTTTGACACCGACATTGGTGCTTTCATTGAGAGTTCCACTGTGCCGTCGGCAAAGGGCTCGATGGCCCCTTGGATCGTCAGTAATGACGTTGTCCAGGGAGAAACCTTCCTCCTCGGACAGACCTCCGTATTCGGCGGCTTCGTACTGCGGGCCAACTCGTTTGGCCATCTAGAGCAGATCAACACCTACGCCCCTGGCCATCAGGTCAGATTCGGAAGCTTGAACTACATCGCGGATATCCATGGAGACTTGATCTTTAAGGGATTTGAGCCCGCAGCGATCGCTCCCCCTCACCCCGATGAACGTGACTTAAATCTGTCATCGGATCACACCCAAGAGATGGTTCCTGCTGCTGCAACAGCCTTAGAGCCAAAGCAGATCGTGCCATCCGAGGCCGCAGAGTCCGCGGCATTGGAGCCGCACACGGACTCAACACCCTGCAATATTCGCCTTAACGGAACTTCGGACTTGTCACCGGCTATAAGTTCCGGACTGTGTACGCCCGCGGACACCGAGCTAGATTGGTTATCGATCTTCGAGTTCAGCGCCGCTGACGTTTTCCAGCACTCGCCTTTGGGTGAGGTGCTAAAATCTTTAAAGAATTTGTCCTTGGAGAAAGACTCACAGCCGAATTACGTTCGGTTCGAGCTAGAGACGGATGACGAAGAATTTTGCTCCCCACCCACCACCCACTTCATAGCCACCGTCGATGACTTAACCGACGTGCTTGACTATGGCTCCGAAGACATCGACGGTATGGATGATGATGCTGATAAGGAGCAAGGCCAAGACCCGCCATTCACCAGACGCCGGACGGCTACCTCTTCGTACGACGTGTACATGGTTGATACACCCAAAGGATCTGGCGACGACAAAGAAGAGCCATATGCGAATAAAATCTCTGAGACGCAGTCCAAGCGCCGACGCCCCAAACGCCGTCCTAAGCCTCGTCGCTCAAGGGACGGAAACACCGGCACCAGAGAAAATAGTACTCCAGGCGACGCCGAAAACAATGAAGACCCTATCGGAGCTGCATCCGATCAGGAGGAACATGACAACAGGCAAGACAACCCCGATGAACAGGCCATAGAAGATGACTCGAAGGACGATAGTTACCGTCCACCCTCCGAGGAGGAGACAAGCCTCGACAACGAAGACTTCATCGTGCCGGAGGGTCCTCTAGAGCAGGAGCGCTTTAAGCTTCAGCTCATAGCCACTGCAAGGAGCCTGAAAAAGAAACAGCAGCAGCTCCAAGCTGAACAAGATCTGCTCGTCGACAAATGGACTAATGTCCTGACAGCCGAAGAATACGGCCTCAGGCGCCCAGCCAAGAGCTACCCGAAATGCAGACTACTACCTCAATTCGATGAGGAAGCACCGAAGCACACATCTCCCTCGCGTAATGCGGAACGACCACCACGTGGTCGAGACAGGGTGGCCGACCGGCCACGAGATAAAGCGGCAACTCAGGCCGAACAGCAGCCTGCCCCACCGCCTCGTAAAAATAGAGACTGAAGATTTCGGGGTCACACGTATGACCTCCGGCAGATCCTAGACGATAGAGCAGGACATACAAGATCGATCTACGGATCACGAGGGCGTGCCTTGAGGCACGACGACGGCTACCTATTCGGACGTGATAAACCTAACCACGCCCGGGCCGAATACCGCAGACGGACTCCATCAGAGCTACGCCACGACGCGACCCGCTATAGAGGTGCCGCACACCCTCTCTGCTTCACAGATGAAGTACTGGATCACGAATTCCCCGAGGGGTTCAAGCCTGTCAACATTGAATCATAGGACAGCACAACCGATCCCGCAGTATGGATCAAGGATTTCATTCTCCATATCCATATGGCTCGAGGGGCTGACCTCCACGCCATCAAATACCTCCCATTAAAGCTCAAAGGGTCAGCTCGGCACTGGTTAAATAGCCTGCCTAAGAATTCCATCGGCAGCTGGGAAGATTTGGAAGAGGCTTTCCTTGATAACTTCCAAGGAACTTATGTCCGGCCACCGGACGCCGATGACTTAAGCCATATAGTTCAACAACCTGGAGAATCAGCCAGAAAATTCTGGACTAGGTTCCTAACCAAAAAGAACTAGATTGTTGACTGTCCGGATGCCGAGGCCCTAGCAGCCTTCAAACACAGCATCCATGACGAATGGCTAGCATGCCACCTCGGCCAAGAAAGGCCGAAGTCTATGGCATCCCTCACGGCACTCATGACCCGCTTTTGTGCGGGTGAGGACAGTTGGCTGGCTCGTAGTAAAAACACAGCCAGCGAGGCAAGCCCCACTAGGGCCAAGAACAGCACCGGAAAGCTCCGGCGCAATAGACACAAACGCCGAAGCAATGGCGACAACACCGATGACATCGCAGTCAACACCGGATTTAGTGGCTCCAAGTCCGGCCAACGGAAGAAGCCCTACAAAAGAAACAGCGATGGACCTTCCAGCCTGGACCGCATACTCGACCGTCCGTGCCAAATTCACGGCACCCCGGATAAGCAAGCCAATCATACCAACAGGGATTATTGGGTCTTCAAGCAGGCCGGCAAGTTAAATGCCAAAAACAAAGAAAATGGATCACAAAGTGAGGACGAGGAAAACGAGCCCCGGCAGCCGAACACTGGGGGGCAGAAGAAATTTCCCCCTCAAGTCAAAACGGTGAACATGATATACGCTACGCACATCCCCAAAAGGGAGCGTAAGCGAGCACTTAGGGACGTCTGCGCGGTAGAGCCAGTCGCCCCAAAATTCAATCCGTGGTCATCATTCCCGATCACCTTCGATCGTCGGGATCACCCAACTAGTATCCGCCATGGCGGTTCGGCCGCACTAATCCTTGACCCAATTATTGACGGGTTTCACCTAACACGAGTTCT
The DNA here is from genome assembly GCF_018294505.1 of Triticum aestivum. NCBI lineage: Eukaryota > Viridiplantae > Streptophyta > Magnoliopsida > Poales > Poaceae > Triticum > Triticum aestivum. Next base: position 79,757,095 of record NC_057796.1, on the reverse strand, counting down.
GATGGACGGCGGTAGCAGCCTCAACCTGCTTTATCAGGACACAGTGTGGAAGATGGGCATTAACCCCTCGTGAATCAAACCAACAAAGACTACTTTTAAAGGAGTCATACCAGGCGAAGAGGCCCGCTATACGGGCTCAATCACGCTAGAGGTAGTCTTCGGTTCTCCGGGCAACTTCCGAAGCAAAGAGTTAATCTTCGATATCGTCCCCTTCCGCAGCGGCTATCACGCACTGCTCAGACGAACCGTGTTTGCTAGATTCAACACAGTGCCACACTATGCTTATCTCAAGCTCAAGATGCCCGGTCCACGCGGCGTCATAACAGTCAATGGCAATACGGAACGCTCCCTCCGAACAGAGGAGCACACCGCCGCCCTAGCAGCAGAAGTACAGAGCGGCGTTCTCAAGCAGCACCATAGTACGGCTGTCGAGCCCTCGGACATCATTAAGAGGTTCCAGACTTCACTGCAACAGGACGACGCGGCTCGTCAAGAGCTCGACTAGCAATTCGGCCTCCGTCCCAGCCCCAATGAGTTAGTGGCATTCGTACCACGCGTACACAATTACGCACTCAAAATTCCATGGACATCGACGGAGGCACAAGATAACCCGGGGTCTACAGTTCGGCCAGACAGATCCCGGACATACGTACTTTTACTTTTTTTTCTTGTTTCAGGTTCCTCTTTCCGCGGGCCCTATCACGAGTCCTTTAGAAGGATTGGCATACAACGGAGGCAAGCAGCACAGGTGTGTAGGCCCAGATACTTCTCGCACCATCTGTACAAGATACGCCTTGACGTATCCATCCAGTTATAATAAAAATGGTTCGTGGCCCAGTTTCTGTGGTTTTCGCTTCTTACTTCGTATTATTTCGAATTGCTTATTTGTTGCATCGATACTCTTTTACGTTTCATATTCGCCAGGGGCTACTTGTCGCCCCACAATACGGCAGCAAAGTCCGAACACTTCTTATATATAAGTTCGTCACCCCGAATTTAGCATTATACGCATTGGCTCCGAATCATGTCTTTGGTCAATAGTTGTGTTGCCCGGCTCCAGTGCTTGCTACCCTACGTTCCGCTCTATCGGCTAGGGTAGTAAAGGGAGAACTACTGCGATTGTGCCCTGGCCTTGACCGGATGAGCACCTCAGTAGAGAAAGCCGAAAACTGACTGTCATGATACGGCGAGAGCCGGTCAGCTGTTCGAGGGTTACAAAATCGTTGGAGATTTTTTCCGCGTCATGCGAAGGATCGGCACTCCCCGATCAGACGCTGACAACACCCTGGCTTGGACAAGGGGCTGCGCACTTGCTTAATTATAAAACTCCTATGGCTAAGTGAGGGCGTTTAAGCCGTACAGTCTGATTGCCTTGTTCGTTGCGCTAAACAACTCCTCCAAGGGACCATATAATTGGATCAAGATTGTTTAGAATCCACCCCGAACACCTCCGTACTACCTATGCGAGGGTAGAAGCCGACGACTGGCCAACCCTCAGATTACAAATAACACGGCCGCACAGGAGGAAACAATTCAAAGCATAATAAAATTATTTTACAAAAACCTGCTTTGTTCCTATAATACAAGGCAAAGGGCAACACGAATACATTTATTCAAATACAATGTCCTGCGAACATTGCGCTGCCACAAGTCGACACCCCTCTACGACATCCGCGAAATATCGCTCGGGTGTGCGGTGCTCCTTGCCCTCCGGCGGCCTGCTGGCAACTTCAACAGCGTTCATCTTCGCCCACGACATCTTGCAGCGAGCGAAGGGCATACAGGCACCTTCAATACAGGCGGAGCGCTTGATGACATCCAGCCAAGGACAGGCGTTTACCATCCGCCTCACGAGTCCGAAGTAGCTGCCAGGCATAGCTTCGGCTGGCCATAGCCGGATTGTCAAATTCTTCATGGCTAATTCGGCCACCTTGTGCAACTCCACCAGCTGTTTCAGCTGATCGGTGAAGGACACGGGAGGCTCTGGCACCGCATATTGCGACCAGAAGAGCTTCTCCGTGGAACCCCCTCCTTCGGCTCGATAGAACTCCACGGCGTCCGATACACTGCGTGGTAGATCAGCAAAAGCCCTTGGGGAACTCCGAACCCAGGTTAGTAAAAGGTACTGCTTCTCCGCATACTTGCTTTGCATCTTAAAAGCCTTCCCTGCTGTGATCTTCTTGGCCTCCTGGATCTCCTAGAGGGCGGCCTGGGCCTCATTCCGAGCGTTCTCCGCGCTCTGATGAGCCTTGGTGAGCTCGGCCCCTTGAGCCGATGCATCATTCTCCAAGGTCTCACATTTGTTAACCGCATCCTCGAGCTCCCACTGGACTTCTTTGACCCGGGCCTCTAGCTTCTTACGGGCGGCTTGCTGCTGGACAGCCTGCTCCTCGGCCTCGCCCAGGGCCTTCCTCAGGGCCTCGACCTCGGTCGCGGCTTCTGCACGTATCACAATACCGCTGTCAATATACAGCGCTTATCCTTTCCCGAACATACAGCAAGTCGTTACTCACCTTGCTGATCCTGGAGCCAAACCTTAACCTCGCCGAGCTCGTTCTCGGTCCGCTCCAGCCTCCAATCCGCTTCAGTTCGGAGACCTCGGCAGCATGCGAGGTCACGACCAACAGGAACGCCTGCTTATCGATATATATTCAGTCAGCCTCTTATAACTAAGGATTGATCCCCTGTCCGGTTCTTCTCGCCGAACACCGGACAACATCTCAGGGGCTACGGACTATACGGGGTTTTCCTCTTTCTTACCTCAAAACCTGTTAACAGGCTGCTGCAGGCTTCATTCAGTCCGCTCTTGGTGGACTGAACCTTCTCGATCACCACACCCATAAGGACACGATGCTCGTCCACGACGGAGGCGCTTCGTAGCGCCCCCGTCAGGTCATCCGGCGCTCTTGGATGGACATGAGCCACCGGTGGAGGTGGAGCACCCCTCTCCTTCAAAGGGGGCTGCTCGCCCGACTCCAGAGCCATATGGGCCTCCGAAATCGTATTTGGCTGAGGGCCGAACTGGATACGGCCCTCTTCGCCAGTCTCCATGGGGATTGGCTCCCCCATGTGTCCGGCAGTGGAGGTCCCGCCTTGTGGCGCCTCCCGGACAACATCCTGGGCTCCTCCCCGGTTCAGAGCTGTCCTCTGGGACAGCACTTCAGAGTCGTCCTTGTCCCCAGGGGAGTAAGCGGGCAGTGGCGACATGCTCGCCATCTCCGACGGAGCCAACGAACCTTCAGATAAGGATCGCTGGATAAGGTCACGGGCCGGACTGCAATAGTACAGTTAAACTATGTCAAAGATAAATGGAGAGAAAGGACCGAATGTGCGCACGAGCAAGCCACGTCACTTACGATGCGGCCTAAGGCTTAGTACAGGGGCGTTGTTCCGGACTACTGTCGACATCCCATGCAGTGTTGACCGCTGGGATGCCTCTCCCCTTCTTGGGCGTCTCCGCCTCCAGACGCGCCGAAGCTGCCCTCTTCTTCTTCTTCTCCTCGGGGGGAGGGTTGTTCTCCTCCTACTCCTCCTCTTTCTCGTTATTGTCCTCAGGGACAGAGTAATGAGCTTCGTCGTCTTCGGACGTCACGTCCGGAGTGCCCTTACGACGGGGGGCCACTCTTGGCCCCCTTGGCCTTCTTCTCCGGCGCCAGCATCTTCGCCAGGCGCGGGATGACAGGTTCTTCGGACAGCGGGGCCGGACACTAGATCCGCCTTGCCCTCTCCATCCAGTCCTAAAAAAGCAATAATAAAAACTTACATATCGTCCTCGAAACATTTAAGTTGGGGATACGTCAAAAAAACATACCTCGCTGGCGGGGTGTTTACAATCGTGACCACAGTCTGAGTCCGTGGCCGGTGGCTTCTCGTTGCCCTTAAAGAGCAACTTCCAGGCCCGTTCGTGAGAAGTCTCGAAGAGCCTTTTCAAGGTCTGGTGCTTCTTCGAATTGAACTCCCACAAAGGGCGGCTTCGGCATTGGCACGAAAGAATCCGGCCGACCAGCATCACCTGGATGACGTCAACGAGCTTGACGTTCTTGGTCACCATGCTCTAAACGCGCGTCTGCAGTGCTATCAGCTCGTCAGGTGAACACCAGTCCGGACTCTTCTAGACCCAGGAGGTGAGTCGCATGGGAGCACCGGAGCGGAATTTGGCAGCCGCGGCCCAGGTGGCGCCGCGAGGTTATGTGATGTAGAACCACTACTTCAGTCATTCCTTTACTGTCTCCACAAAAGTGCCTTTGGGCCAGGAGACGTTGGATAGCTTGCTCACCATGGCTCCTCCGCACTCCGCGTGCTGGCCATCCACCACCTTTGGCTTCACGTTGAAGACTTTGAGCCACAGCCTGAAGTGGGGATGGATGCGGAGGAAGGCCTCGCACACGATGATAAACGCCGAGATGTTGAGGAAGGAATCCGGGGACAGATCATGGAAATCTATCCCGTAATAATACATCAGCCCGCGGACAAAAGGGTGGAGTGGAAACCCTAGCCCGCGGAAGAAATGGGGGATGAATACTACCCTCTCAGTGGGCTTCGGCATGGGGACAATTTGTCCCTCGGCCGGCAGGCGGTGGGCGATCTCCTTCGCCAAATATTCGGCCGCCCGGAGCTCAGTAATGTGTCCTCCTCCTTGACGGAGGAGACCATCCACTTGCCCTGACCACCGGATCCGGACATGGTTGCTTGAGTGGAAAGGAGATGAGAACTTGGGCACTGGAGCTTGAGATCGGAGAGGCGGAGACGGATAAAGAGCGTGAGAAGAGGAAGGGGGAATCCTTATCCCCTTATAAAGGCAACAAATATTAAACGCCTCCTCACTTGCCTCAGGATTCCCCTGTTCCCAAGGGCTGTATAAACGGCACGGTTGAGTTACCCATTCCCGCATTGATGAGAATCCCGCGATAAGGGGACACGATCTCTGTTTCGACAAGACGTGCCAATAGCAACCGCGTCTCGAAACATGGGGTGGCAGAAGAAAAACGGTTCGAAATTATGACCGGACAGACGCGATGTCGTGTTGAAAAGAAGCTGTCAACAGATTAGATTCGTGCAAATATTATATTCTCTCTGCAGTTGTGTATGGTGTATAACAGGTCTGGATACAATTATCACGACCGAAGACTATCTTGGGGTTCGGAAAAAGGGGAACCCGCCTTGCAATGCCGAAGACAATCTGCACGCCGGACACCTCGTCATTGAAGCCAGGTTCAGGGGTACTGAGGGAGACCTGGACTAAGGGGTCCTCGGGCGTCCGGCATGTTGTTCATTGGGCCGGACTGATGGGTTGTGAAGATACGAAGGCCGAAGACTATACCCATGTCCGGATTGGACTTTCCTTGGCGTGGAAGGCAAGCTAGGCGGCCAGTTGTGAAGATTCCTTCTTATGTAGCCGACTCCATGTAACCCTAGATCTCTCCGGTGTCTATATAAACCGGAGAGCATAGTCCGGATAGGAGAGATACTCATTACCATATTCACATAGGCTAGACTTCTAGGGTTTAGCCATTACGATATCGTGGTAGATCAACTCTTGTAATACTCATATTCATCAAGATCAATCAAGCAGGAAGTAGGGTATTACCTCCATAGAGAGGGCCCAAACCTGGGTAAACATCATGTCCCCCGTCTCCTGTTACCATCGATCCTAGACGCACAGTTCGGGACCCCCTACCCGAGATCCGCCGGTTTTGACACCGACACCAGATCTCATCCGCGCACCTCTGCCGCTCAACAGCCCTGGTTGGTTCTTCTTCTTCCTCTCCTCATAGATCCATTAGGGTTTCGACGAAGTTCATCGAAGGTCGTCCTTGTTCTTGGCTGTCGGATTTTTGATTCGCCCTTGGTACTCTTCCTACATCACGGCGATCATAGCAATCCCTTTTACTATTAGAATATCTCCTTCGTAGATGAAAATAGATCTGTACCCATGAACTGCTCGAGCACTGATAATTTTAGGTATGAATATTTTTGTATTTAACTGAAGTGCGCTAGATCTGAAATTATAGCATCAATCTGTGAAAACTATTTTTCTGAACACTTAGCCATTTTGCTTCATCCGTAGATCTGCTCTTTCAACATCGGTATAAGCGGCTTAACTCAAAAATAGTAACCCTCCAGGTATCATTAGTCCCCTCTTAAGCTGCCAATAATTCTTTGGTTGTATTCTGATATCAAGCTCTGGCTTAATACCTAGTCGTGTAGCTTTAACCGTAAGCTGGCTTAACCATGTGACCTTAAACCGGCATAATCTTTTTTTTTAGAAATGGCTAAGACATATACTTCTTGCAATTGGGTCAAATCTCGGATTACCGAGGAAGAACTGAACAATTATGTTGCCACTGGCACCTTAGCCAAAAAGGAGGATATCCACTGGAGAGCTCCTGGTGATGAAGTCCTTCCTCAACCCAAAAATGGAGAAGTGATTGTTTTTACTGATCACTTGGGTCGGGGGTTCAGCCCTCCCGGCTCAATTTTTTTCGTGATTTGCTTCATTTCCTCCAACTGCACCCTCAAGACATCGGACCCAACTCCGTGTCTAACATTTGCAATTTTCAAGTATTCTGCGAAGCCTATCTTCAAGAAGAACCCACGGTTGATCTATTCAGGGAATTCTATTATTTAAACCGTCAAACTGAATTTGTTGATGGGCCATGCCAAGAACTTGGTGGAGTCATTATTCAGAAGAGGTAAGATGTCAGTTTTCCTCATGCCAAGCTACATAGCCACCCCAAAGATTGGAACCAGACTTGGTTCTATCTTCAAGACACATCCCCGGCTGGTGAAAATCCTCTGCCGCATTACCGCGAGCACCGGCTTAACAATAACCATCCACTTCCCCAACGTCTTGATGCAAAGGAGCGGGCCAAGTATGCACCTGCCTTCTCAAAGCTCGGAGCCTTTATGGCCAACGGCTTAACTGGCGTTGATTTTTTCCGGTGTTGTCTATCTTGGAGTATCTTGCCATTAAGCCGCCGCCCCGGCTTAATGTGCGAATATAATGGTGATGCCAAAGATCCTCAATGCCATTGTGATATTCAGTTATCTGAGGAAGAAGTTACTGAAGCCACCAAAAAGTTGTTGAATGAACCTGTAAAAGAGTGCAGCAAAATTGGACTTAGTCCTTTCTGCACTGTCAACAAGCCATCAGCCGTAAGAACTGCCCAATTCCTACTTAATCCACATTCTTAATATTCTCTTATGATTTTTCCAATCTTAACAGACTGATGATCCATTTTGGAAGAGGAAACCGTAGGATAAGCCGGCCAAAGCACCTCGTGTTAAAACCAAGGCCAACAAGAAGCCTTCCAAAAAGAAAACCGCCGAGTCTGCCAAGTTAAACATTGACAATGACGATGATAATCATGAGTCGAAGGTAGAACTTGATTCACTTGGCTCCTTTTTCATACATCTCATTGACAATAATTGTTATCAGGACGACGCAGAGGCTAGCCGTGCAGGTGACGCGGAGGTGAGGCTAGCCGTGCAGGTGACGCGGAGGTAATTATTCTTTCCTCCAGCTCAGAACCTCTGCCAACACAGAAAACCTGACAAGCAAGTCGGAAAGTAAGATTTTCTCACCCTCTAGCTCACTTGGATCCAAACTTTCTTTCGAAGAAACAGCAACACGAAGCTCGCCGCACAACCCGGCATAGCGGCAACGTGATCACTTCCTCCGGTTTACCAAACACTCCACTTCGCAAACACTGTCCAGAGGTCTTACATATTTCTGACATCCTTTACCCCAAGGCGGGTTATTTTTGACAACCTATTAACCCGTCTGATTGAAACTATCAGGGACTTCTCATTCCTCTTCTGGCGAGTCAACAGGAACACAAATTCCAGCTTTCAAGACTGTACCTGGATAAAACTATTTTCAACTATTCCAATTGTTGTGCTTGATCATCACCTTGACTTCTTTTATTTCTTGTTTTTCAGGGGCCAAGCTAAATCCAGTAAGAAGGCAAAGTTGAATAAGCCGGTCAATGATCCCAACTCGTCTGAGCCGGAAAAACAACAACCAGAATCTTCTCACCCAAATGCTGATAATATTGTTGATGATTTGCCACCAGAAAGCCACAACGTTGATCTTGACCCGATAAATGCTAATCCGACTGATACCAATCCGCCGAGCCCTATCAGAACAGCCAGTCCTATTAAGCCGGTAGGAAAAGATTATGATGTTACCATTACTGGTCATGGCTTCACAACCCCGGGTCGTCCTACTGCTTTGTCCATGCACAGCACCAAAGAAGAAATTTCTGTTAAGGATAAAGGCAAGTGGAAGGTAGATTTAGAACACTATACCCAGTTCAGCGCCCAAGACCTCCATTCTGGCTACTTGAACCATTTATATACCAGCCGTGATTTTGAAGCCGGCTTAGTGAACTTGATGAAAGATTGCTATGAGGTAAACGCTGTCACTTCCTGTCATATAAATCTATTTCCATTAGCCGCCAAGTTTATTGGACATGACAGAATGGAATGTGTTGTAAACTTCAATAATTACATAGATACAAACCAGTAGTCCCCAAGGGCCAGGTTATATTTGAATATGAACTGGGACTTATGATAATAATATTTAAACTCTGCATATGTAGCCCCCAAGGGCCGGCTTAATAGATATGTTAAGTTGGGTCTTTTGAGTAATATAAGTAAACATTGCATCCGTAGCCCCCAAGGATCGGCTTAACAATTATGTTAAGTCAGGACTTATTTGTAGGAATTGCATAATACTATTCATAGTCTTCATAAGCCGGATTACCACCCCTTGTCCGGGTCAACCAATATGTTCATCGTTTGACAAGAGAAGTATGCATTAGCCCCCAAGTGCTAAGGACAATACTTGTATTGTGCTTGGGACTTCACAGTATTTGAAGAAGCAATAGACATTATCCCCCAAGTGCCAAATATAATACTTGTATTGTGGTTGGGACTTTGTATAAATTCATTGCCATCTCACAAATTGTTTATCGCTTGCAGTCTGAGCTGAACAGTAAAGAATCCCAAATTGCCGACCTTCGGGAAAATATCAAGTCTCAACAAGCAGAGACCTCCAAAGCCAAGGATGAAGTGACCAATGCTTTAGCAGCGATGGAAAAATTGAAGGAAAGCTTTAAAGCTAAAGAAACAGGCTGGGATACAGAAAGGTCAGCCCTGCTGAAGAAAATTGAGGATGCTGAAGCCGCGCTTAAACCGGTGACTGAGGAGTTATCCAGCTTAAAGCAGCAGATTAATATTATGTCATCAGCCATCTTTAGTAAGAACATATCCCCCTTGTACTGTAAGAATAATATTAGAAACGTCTGCCGGCTTACCCATAACTGTATTGACACAGGTTCTCGGAGCGCTAAGTTGGGCTCAGATATGCGCATCCGGCTCAAAGATGTCTATACTCTTGTAGAGCAGCTATATACTGGTGCCCAACGAACCATCACTGCTACGATGCATAAGAAAACTCCTTCAACACTTATCCAAGACACCTTGAAGCAATTATCAGTGCTGCCCAAGAGAATTGACGACATAAAACGGGGGGCTGCCAGAGCTGGCGCTTTAACTGTGTTAAGCCGGGCCAAAGCATGGCAGGCCGATCTTGACCCGAAAGATTTGGCCAATGGCTACCCCAGTGTTAAAGAAGATGGATCGGACTTCAGTGCTGATGACTTCGTAGAAATAGCAAGAGTTATGCGTCCGTTAGCAAGTAAACTAGCTGACGAAACCATCTGATCCACATACCAGGCGGCTTATGATACTGACAACAAGAAAATTGCTGTACCGGTTCATGAGCCAACAGATCTTATTCCTCCGATTCGTAAGCACACCTTTGCCCCTGACATTGATCCATCAAATCTTATTGACGACGAAGCTATGTTTAGAGCGTTGACCGGTATCAACTGGGCTACGCCTGACTTCCAGCTAATGGATAAGCAAGGAGTGGAGGATGAAGAAGAGGTGCAAGAAGATCCTGAGGCTTTAACCCGCCAACAATCATAAGCCAGTGTAATGTACTGATAACTTTGATGAACGCTTAGTCTCGTTGGGCCATCAGATGCCTTGTAATAGGCTAGCTTAAACTCTTGATTGGCTATGCCAACATGCATATTTTTCTTTACATGACACTGTTGATCCGCCAATTTAAGATTTACCACTTGTGCTTGTAATATTGACAATTTAAATATGTTCCTACATACAAACAGATCACACGTGTCCTGACGGTTGATCGCAGGACGGGCCATAATACCCAATATATAATAACTTGAAACTAAAATAGTTTATAACCAGGGCTGGTTCAATTAAAACCATATATAATCATAACAAGATATATCATACCTGTGATATTTGATCACACTGCCGGCTTATCAAGCCAGTGTAGTAAGGGTAATAACCCAAAAATTTGAGCACTCTAATGCTCTGTTGAATTGTGATATATTGTCGGCTTATGAACAAAGCCAGGCCGGGTTAATAAACACCGGATATTATCTTATCATATACTGACGACTTATAGTCGAAAGCCAGGCCGGGTTAATAAACACCGGTGAATTGTGATCATAAAGTGTTGTAAATCTCATTGGATTTTAACGTGTCACAAAGGACAAACCTCCAAAAAATCTTTCGAATAAGAAACAAAAGGAAACAAGGCTTTTCATAGGCTGTCAGGCCTAAAAATCAAGTGCTTTCAAGGGCTACACAGCCACTGAGTTAAACCTTCATACAAACCTTATAAGCCGGACTTCACATAACCAATCGTCGTTTTAACTTTGACAAGTTCAGGGTCTATATAAGATTGACTTGTCAAAAGTACGGCGGGTCATTCCAGGATTACCTGGGCGGAGTGACAGACTTAAAAAGGCAGGATAACCCGGGTTTTTAGGTGAATACACCTGGCTTCCAAGCCTGGCTTTTAAGCCTATTACAAGGGTCATAAAAACTCTTGTCCTTTGAATAAAGAGCCCCCAAGCAATATTTTTGAGCTGTGCTCAGTGGGCACCTATGTTTGAGTTGTGCTTTGCAACAGACTCTCTTTGGTCCCTTTAACCTGGGTAATAAGCCGCCAAGTGTTTTTTTTGTAAACATGGCGTTTAAGCCGGATCAAAGGGTAATCATAGCCTTGCTCAATAAGCCGGAAGCCCCCGAGTGACCAATTGATATTTCAATAAAGACTCATTATGTAAAGAAAAACGACAGAAGCCCTGATACGTCTCCAATGTATCTATAATTTATGAAGTATTCATGCTATTATTATCCTTCTAGGATGTTTTATATGCATTTATATGCTATTTTATATGATTTTGGGGACTAACCTATTAACCTAGAGCCCAGTGTCAGTTTTTGTTTTTTTCCTTGTTTTTGAGTATCGCAGAAAAGGAAAACCAAACGGAGTCCAATTGACCTGAAACTTGACGGAGCTTATTTTTGGACCAGAAGAAGGCCATGGAGTAAAAGAGTTTGGCCAGAAGAGTCCCAGGCTACCCATGAGGGTGGGAGGCGCTCCCACCCCCTGGGCGCGCCCCCCTACCTCGTGGACAGCCCGGAGAACCCCCTGACTTGTTCCTGATGCCAAAACCTCTTATATATACAGAAACCCCCAGAACATAACCTAGATCGGGAGTTCCACCGCCGCAAGCCTTTGTAACCACCAAAAACCAATCTAGACCGGTTCTAGCACCCTGCCGGAGGGGGGAATCCCTCACCGGTGGCCATCTTCATCATCCGGCGTTCTCCATGACGAGGAGGGAGTAGTTCACCCTCAGGGCTGAGGGTATGTACCAGTAGCTATGTGTTTGATCTCTCTCTCTCTCTCGTGTTCTTGATTTGGCACGATCTTGATGTATCGCGAGCTTTGCAATTATAGTTGGATATTATGATGTTTCTCCCCCTCTACTCTCTTGTAATGGATTGAGTTTTCCCTATGAAGTTATCTTATTGGATTGAGTCTTTAAGGATTTGAGAACACTTGATGTATGTCTTGCATGTGCTTATCTGTGGTGACAATGGGATATCACGTGATTCACTTGATGTATGTTTTGGTGATCAACTTGCGGGTTCGGTTGAACTTATGCATAGGGGTTGGCACACGTTTTCGTCTTGACTCACCGGTAGAAACTTTGGGGCACTCTTTGAAGTTCTATGTTTTGGTTGAATAGATGAATCTGAGATTGTGTGATGCATATCGTATAATCATACCCACGGATACTTGAGGTGACATTGGAGTATCTAGGTGACATTAGGGTTTTGGTTGATTTGTGTCTTAAGGTGTTATTCTAGTACGAACTCTATGATAGATCAAACGGAAAGAATAGCTTCATGTTATTTTACTACGGACTCTTGAATAGATCGATCAAAAAGGATAACTTTGAGGTGGTTTCATACCCTACCATAATCTCTTCGTCTGCTCTCCTCTATTAGTGACTTTGGAGTGACTCTTTGTTGCATGTTGAGGGATAGTTATATGATCCAATTATGTTATTATTGTTGAGAGAACTTGCACTAATGAAAGTATGAACCCTAGGCCTTGTTTCTAAGCATTGCAATACCGTTTACGCTCACTTTTATCATTAGTTACCTTGCTGTTTTTATAATTTCAGATTACAAAACCTATATCTACCATCCATATTGCACTTGTATCACCATCTCTTCGCCGAACTAGTGCACCTATACAATTTACCATTGTATTGGGTGTGTTGGGGACACAAGAGACTCTTTGTTATTTGGTTGCAGGGTTGTTTGAGAGAGACCATCTTCATCCTACGCCTCCCACGGATTGATAAACCTTAGGTCATCCACTTGAGGGAAATTTGCTACTGTCCTACAAACCTCTGCACTTGGAGGCCCAACAACGTCTACAAGAAGAAGGTTGTGTAGTAGACATCAAGCTCTTTTCTGGCGCCGTTGCCGGGGAGGTGAGTGCTTGAAGGTATATCTTTAGATCTTGCAATCGAATCTTTTAGTTTCTTGTTTTATCACTAGTTTAGTTTATAAAAGAAAACTACAAAAAATGGAATTGAGGGTGCCTCATATGCTTCATCTTTTTAATATCTTTCATGAAAATAAGGATTCCGATAATTGTGCCAAATGTTAGAAGAAGAATGCATTAAAATGTTTGGCACTAAATATTTGAATGATGAGCATGATTGCAATGTTGTTAGTATGAATTCTTTGAATATCCATAGTACTAATGATGATTGCACTAGTCATGATGAAAATGTCTCTTATAAGCATGTCAACTTTTGTGGAATACATAGAGCTTGCAAGTACACACCAAATAGGGAAGATAGATTTTGCAAGAGGCATAAGTATTTGGAAACTAAATGGTTGCAAGAAAGGCTAGATGATTGTGCTGAAAGATTCAATATTTATCGCCATCCTTGTGAACTTTGCAATGAACATGGTCATTTAAAGCTCCAATGCTATTTGTTTCATGATCAAATCGTGTCCAAAAATTGTGATAACTTGATTACCCTTGAGCATCATAAAGAGCTTAGTCTTCTTTTGGGGTATGAAGAAATGAAACGTATAACTGAGGGTATTCCAAAATTTAATCTTGATAGATTTCTTGATTTTGATCTAGAAGAAATTTTTATGTATTGTGCGGTGAATTGCATTGAAAATCCTTATATTGCCAATTACATAAAGAAAAGAAAACAAATAGAAGATGAAGAGAATACTAATGAAAGGGAAGAGACTTCCCAATATCCTCCTATTATTTCTTATGATGAATCAGGTAACGAGGAGGAGCCTTCTATTCAACCAATCTCATTAATAAGGAGCTCAAAAAGAGGATTAAACCCACACATGATGTGAAGAAGAAAAAGAAAAGACGGAGAAGCAAAGGTAAAAAGGTATCCCTCCCAAATGATGTTGCTCCTATTACTCATTGTGATGATGATAATTGCTATACTATTGGTGCTATCCATACTATTAATGATGAGAGTGATTATGCTTATGATATGAAAAGGCCCAAGCTTGGGGATGCTATGTTTGATGAGAATGACATGTTTGAGAATTTATTTGCTGCAATTAATGTTTGTCCCAAGCTTGGGGATGCTATGTTTAATGAAGATGATATTTTTAGCCTCCCAAGTTTTGATATGCAAATTTATTATGATGATAGCATGCCTCCTATTTATGATGGTTATATTGATGAAAGTGGGTTTGGAAGAGTGTCAACTTTAGGAAGTAATGATCCCACTATTTTAGAGGGTGTTGAATCTTATTGAATATTTATGAAAGTGGATTTGGAGAGGTCATGACTTTTTTAGTGATGAATCCACTATTTTGGAAGAGGTTTCAATTGATTATGATGAGAACAAAGTTGCTACTTATGATGATTATTGTGATGACACTTATGCTATAAAAAGTAGTGATGATTATATTTATAAAACTTGTCATGATTATGATTACCCTTTTTCTGAACATTACTCTTTTAATATGGAAACAATTTATAGTATTCGAGTTTCTTATGATACTCCCACTATTCCGAATGAGAAGAATTTGCTTATGTGGAGAGTAGTAAAATTTCTATGCATGTAGATCATGAAAAGAATGCTTTATGTGCTGGTTATATTGTTGAATTCATTCATGATTCTACTAAAAATTATTATGAAGAAGGTATATATGCTTGTAAGAATTGCAATAATATCAAGTTTCCTCTCTATGTGCTTAAAATCTTGAAGTTATGCTTGTTTTGCCTTCCTACGCTAGTTGATTATTGTTCCTATAAGTTGTTTGCTCACAAAATCCCCATGCATAGGAAGTGGGTTAGAATTAAATGTGCTAGTCATATTCTTCATGATGCTCTCTTTATGTTTCAATTCTTATCTTTTAGGTGAGCATCATTGAAATCATCATGCCTAGCTAGGGGCGTTAAACGTTAGCACTTGTTGGGAGGCAGCCCAATCTTATTTTTGTTCCTTGCTTTTTGTTCCTGTTTAGTAATAAATAAATAATCTACCCTTTATTTAGATGTGGTTTTATGTTTTAATTAGTGTCTGTGCCAAGTAAGACCTATAGGATCTTCTTGAATGATAATTATTTGATCTTGCTGAAAAAGACAGAAACTTTCTGCTCATGAAAACAATTGTTAAAAATCACCAGAAAGTGATAAAATACTGATGCCAATTGCAGTAGATAAATAATAAAATTATCTAGGCCGTCCTATTTTGGCAGATTTTTCTGAGTTCCAGAAGTTTGCGTTTGATGCAGATTACTACAGACTATTCTGTTTTTGACAGATTCTGTTTTCTATGTGTTGTATGCTTATTTTGACGAATCTATGAGTAGTATCGGAGGGTATGAACCATAGAGAAGTTGGAATACAGTAGATATTACACCAATATGAATTTATAATGAGTTCACAACAGTACCTAAAGTGGTGATTTAATTTGTTATACTAACGGAGCTTACGAGTTTTCTGTTAAGTTTTGTGTTGTGAAGTTTTCAAGTTTTGGGTAAAGATTCGATGGAGTATGGAATAAGGAGTGACAAGAGCCTAAGCTTGGGGATGCCCAAGGCACCCCAAGGTAATATTCAAGGATAACCAAGAGCCTAAGCTTGGGGATGCCCCGGATGGCATCCCCTCTTTCGTCTTCGTTCATCGGTAACTTTACTTGGAGCTATATTTTTATTCACCACATGATATGTGTTTTGCTTGGAGCGTCATTTTATTTTCTTTTGTTTTGCTTGCTGTATGAATAAAATACCAAGATCTGAAATTCTTAAATGAGAGAGAGTCTTCACATAGCTACATAATTATTTAACTACTCATTGATCTTCACTTATATCTTTTTGGAGTAGTTTGTCATTTACTCGTGTGCTTCACTTATATCCTATGAGTAAATGGTTGAATGATTTGAATATCATAAATCTGAAATTATATATGTTTCATATGCTTATCCCATGGGGAGTAATGCCTTCACATATAAGAAGTAGAGGTGGTAAATTTATTGAAGGTTAGCAAACATTGTATTGGTCACTTGAACAATTCATGAAAGAATATTGAAGGAAGAGAGATTTCACATATAAATATACTATCTTGGACATCTTCTATGATTGTGAGCCCCATTAATTATTTTCAAACCTGAGCAAATTAGTTGAAGTTGGACAAGGAAGACAACTTAATGAGTTATGCTTGGGTATATTTGTATAGAAGTTATATTGTTATGGATCCTCTAACATGTGGTGCTTGCTATTTAGAATCCTTTGCTAGCCAAAATATCTGTACTAAGCGGGAATACTGCTTGTGCATCCAAATTCCTTGAACCAAGTTTATTCCATGAGTGTCCACCATATCTACCTATATGCGGTATTTACCTGCCGTTCCAAGTAAATTTGCATGTGCCAAACTCTAAACCTTCAAATAATAATCTGTTTTGTATGCCCGAATCGCTCATGTAGCGACTAGGGGCTGTCAGTATCTTCCATGCTAGGTGGGTTATTCTCACGATGAGTGGACTCCGCTCATCATTCACGAGAAAATGGCTGGTAACTGGGATGCCCAGTCCTATGATCAAAAGATCAAAAACAAATTCGCAAATAATTTAAACAAAACTCCCCCAGGATTGTTGATAGTTGGACGGCACCTGTTGTTTCGGACAAGCCGTGGAGTGTGATTGTTGGTGGAGGGGGAGTAAAATCTTTACCTTTCTGTTTGGGAACTACCTATAATGTATCTAGTATGGAAGATATTGGGAACTCTTGGTCGTTATGTTGACAATGAAAGCATACCTCTCAAAATTATTTTCATCTCTGTTTTAAGCTTCGAGCTCTGGCACCTCTGCAAATCCCTGCTTCCCTCTGCGAAGGGCCTATCTTTTACTTTTATGCAAGAGTCAGTAGTATTCCTTCTCATTCCAACCTACTTTTTAGTTGGCAAGCATCATGTGGTGGAGAAAGATCTAAGCATATATGGCCATTCAAATATATTTGATCATGAATTATTATTGTTGACAATTATCTATATGATAAATAAGTTGGGAGGCGAAACATTAAGCCCCTATCTTTCTCTGTGTTCGATGGATGCTATTTGTTCTAAAAATATGCTTTGAGTGGTAGCAATCATGGAAGACTATATGATAGTTGAGTATGTGGGATTTGCTAAATCAAAGCTCTTACATAGACCCTTCCTGAAAATAAGATGAATTGAAATTGTTTGATGGCTGAGAACTGTTTGTTAGTTTTCAAGATAGTTTATGATCTATACTTTAATATGTGAATAGTTTGTTACTTGATCATGAGAAGCTTTATGATATGAGCTACTGTTATGACATATAATGATGCTAGAAAAGGTGATTGAAATTATCATTGATCAAACTTGTGCACCTGCTAGCATTCACACTTCATAAATTATTTCTTTTCTCATTTACCTACTCGAGGACGAGCAGGAATTACGCTTGGGGATGCTGATACGTCTCCGACGTATCTATAATTTATGAAGTATTCATGATATTATATTATCCTTCTAGGATGTTTTCTATGCATTTATATGCTATTTTATATGATTTTTGGGACTAACCTATTAACCTAGAGCCCAGTGCCAGTTTCTGTTTTTTCCTTGTTTTTGAGTATCGCAGAAAAGGAAAACCAAACGGAGTCCAGTTGACCTGAAACTTGACGGAGCTTATTTTTGGACCAGAAGAAGGCCATGCAGTAAAAGACTTGGGCCAGAAGAGTCCCGGGCTGCCCACGAGGGTGGGAGGCACGCCCCCCTACCTCGTCGACAGCCCGGAGACCCCCCCTGACTTGTTCCCGACGACAAAACATCTTATATATACAGAAACCCCCAGAACATAACCTAGATCAGGAGTTTCGCCGCCGCAAGCCTCTGTAGCCACCGAAAACCAATCTAGACCTGTTCCGGCACCCTACCGGAGGGGGGAATCCCTCACCGGTGGCCATCTTCATCATCCCGGCGCTCTCCATGACGAGGAGGGAGTAGTTCACCCTCAGGGCTGAGGGTATGTACCAGTAGCTATGTGTTTGATCTCTCTCTCTCTCTCTCTCATGTTCTTGATTTGGCACGATCTTGATGTATCGCGAGCTTTGCAATTATAGTTGGATCTTATGATGTTTCTCCCCCTCTACTCTCTTGTAGGATTGAGTTTTCCCTTTGAAGTTATCTTATTGGATTGAGTCTTTAAGGATTTGAGAACACTTGATGTATGTCTTGCATGTGCATATCTGTGGTGACAATGGGATATCACGTGATTCACTTGATGTATGTTTTGGTGATCAACTTGCGGGTTCGGTTGAACTTATGCATAGGGGTTGGCACACGTTTTCGTCTTGACTCACCGGTAGAAACTTTGGGGCACTCTTTGAAGTTCTATGTTTTGGTTGAATAGATGAATCTGAGATTGTGTGATGCATATCGTATAATCATACCCACGGATACTTGAGGTGACATTGGAGTATCTAGGTGACATTAGGGTTTTGGTTGATTTGTGTCTTAAGGTGTTATTCTAGTACGAACTCTATGATAGATCAAACGGAAAGAATAGCTTCATGTTATTTTACTACGGACTCTTGAATAGATCGATCAAAAAGGATAACTTTGAGGTGGTTTCATACCCTACCATAATCTCTTCGTCTGCTCTCCTCTATTAGTAACTTTGGAGTGACTCTTTGTTGCATGTTGAGGGATAGTTATATGATCCAATTATGTTACTATTGTTGAGAGAACTTGCACTAATGAAAGTATGAACCCTAGGCCTTGTTTGAAAGCATTGCAATACCGTTTACGCTCACTTTTATCATTAGTTACCTTGCTGTTTTTATAATTTCAGATTACAAAACCTATATCTACCATCCATATTGCACTTGTATCACCATCTCTTCGCCGAACTAGTGCACCTATACAATTTACCATTGTATTGGGTGTGTTGGGGACACAAGAGACTCTTTGTTATTTGGTTGCAGGGTAGTTTGAGAGAGACCATCTTCATCCTACGCCTCCCACTGATTGATAAACCTTAGGTCATCCACTTGACAGAAATTTGCTACTGTCCTACAAACCTCTGCACTTGGAGGCCCAACAATGTCTACAAGAAGAAGGTTGTGTAGTAGACATCAAGCTCTTTTCTGGCGCTGTTGCCGGGGAGGTGAGTGCTTGAAGGTATATGTTTAGATCTAGCAATCGAATCATTTAGTTTCTTGTTTTATCACTAGTTTAGTTTATAAAAGAAAACTACAAAAATGGAATTGAGGGTACCTCATATGCTTCATCTTTTTAATATCTTTCATGAAAATAAGGATTCCGATAATTGTACCAAAATGTTAGAAGAAGAATGCATTAAAATGTTTGGCACTAAATATTTGAATGATGAGCATGATTGCAATGTTGTTAGTATGAATTCTTTGAATATCCATAGTACTAATGATGATTGCACTAGTCATGATGAAAATGTCTCCTATAAGCATGTCAACTTTTGTGGAATACATAGAGCTTGGAAGTACACACGAAATAGGTAAGATAGATTTTGCAAGAGGCATAAGTATTTGGAAACTAAATGGTTGCAAGAAAGGCTAGATGATTGTGCTGAAAGATTCAATATTTATCACCATCCTTGTGAACTTTGCAATGAACATGGTCATTTAAAGCTCCAATGCTATTTGTTTCATGATCAAATCGTGTCCAAAAATTGTGATAACTTGATTACCTTTGAGCATCATAAAGAGCTTAGTCTTCTTTTGGGGTATGAAGAAATGAAACGTATAACTGAGGGTATTCCAAAATTTAATCTTGATAGATTTCTTGATTTTGATCTAGAAGAAATTTTTATGTATTGTGCGGTGAATTGCATTGAAAATCCTTATATTGCCAATTACATAAAGAAAAGAAAACAAATAGAAGATGAAGAGAATACTAATGAAAGGGAAGAGGCTTCCCAATATCCTCCTATTATTTCTTATGATGAATCAGGTAACGAGGAGGAGCCTTCTATTCAACCAATCTCATTAATAAGGAGCTCAAAAAAGAGGATTAAACCCACACATGATGTGAAGAAGAAAAAGAAAAGACGGAGAAACAAAGGTAAAAAGGTATCCCTCCCAAATGATGTTGCTCCTATTACTCATTGTGATGATGATAATTGCTATACTATTGGTGCTATCTATACTATTAATGATGAGAGTGATTATGCTTATGATATGAAAAGGCCCAAGCTTGGGGATGCTATCTTTGATGAGAATGACATGTTTGAGAATTTATTTGCTGCAATTAATGTTTGTCCCATGCTTGGGGATGCTATGTTTAATGAAGATGATATTTTAGCCTCCCAAGTTTTGATATGCAAATTTATTATGATGATAGCATGCCTCCTATTTATGATGGTTATATTGATGAAAGTGGGTTTGGAAGAGTGTCAACTTTAGGAAGTAATGATCCCACTATTTTAGAGGGTGTTGAATCTTATAATATTTATGAAAGTGGATTTGGAGAGGTCATAACTTTTTTAGTGATGAATCCACTATTTTGGAAGAGGTTTCAATTGATTATGATGAGAACAAAGTTGCTACTTATGATGATTATTGTGATGACACTTATGCTATAAAAAGTAGTGATGATTATATTTATAAAACTTGTCATGATTATGATTACCCTTTTTCTGAACATTACTCTTTTAATATGGAAACAATTTATAGTATTCGAGTTTCTTATGATACTCCCACTATTCCGAATGAGAAGAATTTGCTTATGTGGAGAGTAGTAAAATTTCTATGCAAGTAGATCATGAAAAGAATGCTTTATGTGCTGGTTATATTGTTGAATTCATTCATGATTCTACTAAAAATTATTATGAAGAAGGTATATATGCTTGTAAGAATTGCAATAATATCAAGTTTCCTCTCTATGTGCTTAAAATCTTGAAGTTATGCTTGTTTTGCCTTCCTACGCTAGTTGATTATTGTTCCTATAAGTTGTTTGCTCACAAAATCCCCATGCATAGGAAGTGGGTTAGAATTAAATGTGCTAGTCATATTCTTCATGATGCTCTCTTTATGTTTCAATTCTTATCTTTTAGGTGAGCATCATTGAAATCATCATGCCTAGCTAGGGGCGTTAAACGTTAGCACTTGTTGGGAGGCAGCCCAATCTTATTTTTGTTCCTTGCTTTTTGTTCCTGTTTAGTAATAAATAAATAATCTACCCTTTATTTAGATGTGGTTTTATGTTTTAATTAGTGTCTGTGCCAAGTAAGACCTATAGGATCTTCTTGAATGATAATTATTTGATCTTGCTGAAAAAGACAGAAACTTTCTGCTCATGAAAACAATTGTTAAAAATCACCAGAAAGTGATAAAATACTGATGCCAATTGCAGTAGATAAATAATAAAATTATCTAGGCCGTCCTATTTTGGCAGATTTTTCTGAGTTCCAGAAGTTTGCGTTTGATGCAGATTACTACAGACTATTCTGTTTTTGACAGATTCTGTTTTCTATGTGTTGTATGCTTATTTTGACGAATCTATGAGTAGTATCGGAGGGTATGAACCATAGAGAAGTTGGAATACAGTAGATATTACACCAATATGAATTTATAATGAGTTCACAACAGTACCAAAAGTGGTGATTTAATTTGTTATACTAACGGAGCTTACGAGTTTTCTGTTAAGTTTTGTGTTGTGAAGTTTTCAAGTTTTGGGTAAAGATTCGATGGAGTATGGAATAAGGAGTGACAAGAGCCTAAGCTTGGGGATGCCCAAGGCACCCCAAGGTAATATTCAAGGATAACCAAGAGCCTAAGCTTGGGGATGCCCCGGATGGCATCCCCTCTTTCGTCTTCGTTCATCGGTAACTTTACTTGGAGCTATATTTGTAGTCACCACATGATATGTGTTTTGCTTGGAGCGTCATTTTATTTTCTTTTGTTTTTCTTTCTGTATGAATAAAATACCAATATCTGAAATTCTTAAATGAGAGAGAGTCTTCACAAAGCTACATAATTATTTAACTATTCATTGATCTTCACATATATCTTTTTGGAGTAGTTTGTCATTTACTTGTGTGCTTCACTTATATCCTATGAGTAAATGGTTGAATGATGTGAATATCATAAATCTGAAATTATATATGTTTCATATGCTTATCCCATGGGGAGTAATGCCTTCACATATAAGAAGTAGAGGTGGTAAATTTATTGAAGGTTAGCAAACATTGTATTGGTCACTTGAACAATTCATGAAAGAATATTGAAGGAAGAGATATTTCACATATAAATATACTATCTTGGACATCTTCTATGATTGTGAGCCCCATTAATTATTTTCAAACCTGAGCAAATTAGTTGAACTTGGACAAGGAAGACAACTTAATGAGTTATGCTTGGGTATATTTGTATAGAATTTATATTGTTATGGATCCTCTAACATGTGGTGCTTGCTATTTAGAATCCTTTGCTAGCCAAAATATCTGTACTAAGCGGGAATACTGCTTGTGCATCCAAATTCCTTGAACCAAGTTTATTCCATGAGTGTCCACCATATCTACCTATATGCGGTATTTACCTGTCCTTCCAAGTAAATTTGCATGTGCCAAACTCTAAACCTTCAAATAATAATCTGTTTTGTATGCCCGAATCGCTCATGTAGCGACTAGGGGCTGTCCGTATCTTCCATGCTAGGTGGGTTATTCTCACAATGAGTGGACTCCGCTCATCATTCACGAGAAAATGGCTGGTAACTGGGATGCCCGGTCCTATGATCAAAAGATCAAAAACAAATTCGCAAATAATTTAAACAAAACTCCCCCAGGATTGTTGATAGTTGGACGGCACCTGTTGTTTCGGACAAGCCGTGGAGTGTGATTGTTGGTGGAGGGGGAGTAAAATCTTTACCTTTCTGTTTGGGAACTACCTATAATGTATCTAGTATGGAAGATATTGGGAACTCTTGGTCATTATGTTGACAATGAAAGCATACCTCTCAAAATTATTTTCATCTCTGTTTTAAAGCTTCGAGCTCTGGCACCCCTGCAAATCCCTGCTTCCCTCTGCGAAGGGCCTATCTTTTACTTTTATGCAAGAGTCAGCAGTATTCCTTCTCATTCCAACCTACTTTTTAGTTGGCAAGCATCATGTGGTGGAGAAAGATCTAAGCATATATGGCCATTCAAATATATTTGATCATGAATTATTATTGTTGACAATTATCTATATGATAAATAAGTTGGGAGGCGAAACATTAAGCCCCTATCTTTCTCTGTGTTCGATGATGCTATTTGTTCTAAAAACATGATTTGAGTGGTAGCAATCATGGAAGACTATATGATAGTTGAGTATGTGGGATTTGCTAAATCAAAGCTCTTACATAGACCCTTCCTGAAAATAAGATGAATTGAAATTGTTTGATGGCTGAGAACTGTTTGTTAGTTTTCAAGATAGTTTATGATCTATACTTTAATATGTGAATAGTTTGTTACTTGATCATGAGAAGCTTTATGATATGAGCTACTGTTATGACATATAATGATGCTAGAAAAGGTGATTGAAATTATCATTGATCAAACTTGTGCACCTGCTAGCATTCACACTTCATAAATTATTTCTTTTCTCATTTACCTACTCGAGGACGAGCAGGAATTACGCTTGGGGATGCTGATACGTCTCCGACGTATCTATAATTTATGAAGTATTCATGATATTATATTATCCTTCTAGGATGTTTTCTATGCATTTATATGCTATTTATATGATTTTTGGGACTAACCTATTAACCTAGAGCCCAGTGCCAGTTTCTGTTTTTTCCTTGTTTTTGAGTATCGCAGAAAAGGAAAACCAAACGGAGTCCAGTTGACCTGAAACTTGACGGAGCTTATTTTTGGACCAGAAGAAGGCCATGCAGTAAAAGACTTGGGCCAGAAGAGTCCCGGGCTGCCCACGAGGGTGGGAGGCACGCCCCCCTACCTCGTCGACAGCCCGGAGACCCCCCCTGACTTGTTCCCGACGACAAAACATCTTATATATACAGAAACCCCCAGAACATAACCTAGATCAGGAGTTTCGCCGCCGCAAGCCTCTGTAGCCACCGAAAACCAATCTAGACCTGTTCCGGCACCCTACCGGAGGGGGGAATCCCTCACCGGTGGCCATCTTCATCATCCCGGCGCTCTCCATGACGAGGAGGGAGTAGTTCACCCTCAGGGCTGAGGGTATGTACCAGTAGCTATGTGTTTGATCTCTCTCTCTCTCTCTCTCATGTTCTTGATTTGGCACGATCTTGATGTATCGCGAGCTTTGCAATTATAGTTGGATCTTATGATGTTTCTCCCCCTCTACTCTCTTGTAGGATTGAGTTTTCCCTTTGAAGTTATCTTATTGGATTGAGTCTTTAAGGATTTGAGAACACTTGATGTATGTCTTGCATGTGCATATCTGTGGTGACAATGGGATATCACGTGATTCACTTGATGTATGTTTTGGTGATCAACTTGCGGGTTCGGTTGAACTTATGCATAGGGGTTGGCACACGTTTTCGTCTTGACTCACCGGTAGAAACTTTGGGGCACTCTTTGAAGTTCTATGTTTTGGTTGAATAGATGAATCTGAGATTGTGTGATGCATATCGTATAATCATACCCACGGATACTTGAGGTGACATTGGAGTATCTAGGTGACATTAGGGTTTTGGTTGATTTGTGTCTTAAGGTGTTATTCTAGTACGAACTCTATGATAGATCAAACGGAAAGAATAGCTTCATGTTATTTTACTACGGACTCTTGAATAGATCGATCAAAAAGGATAACTTTGAGGTGGTTTCATACCCTACCATAATCTCTTCGTCTGCTCTCCTCTATTAGTAACTTTGGAGTGACTCTTTGTTGCATGTTGAGGGATAGTTATATGATCCAATTATGTTACTATTGTTGAGAGAACTTGCACTAATGAAAGTATGAACCCTAGGCCTTGTTTGAAAGCATTGCAATACCGTTTACGCTCACTTTTATCATTAGTTACCTTGCTGTTTTTATAATTTCAGATTACAAAACCTATATCTACCATCCATATTGCACTTGTATCACCATCTCTTCGCCGAACTAGTGCACCTATACAATTTACCATTGTATTGGGTGTGTTGGGGACACAAGAGACTCTTTGTTATTTGGTTGCAGGGTAGTTTGAGAGAGACCATCTTCATCCTACGCCTCCCACTGATTGATAAACCTTAGGTCATCCACTTGACAGAAATTTGCTACTGTCCTACAAACCTCTGCACTTGGAGGCCCAACAACGTCTACAAGAAGAAGGTTGTGTAGTAGATATCAAGCCCTGCTTTATCAGGGATGTCGGTTTTATTATATTGATCATAATATATACATTGTCAAAATATGTACATCAGAAGAGCCAGTGGCTCAGGTATAGTAAGGCCGAAGATGAGAAATATTCCACGGCCGGCGGGTCTCCTCCTCCGACGTGCGTGAGTCCTTGTGGTCTCGAACATTGATAAGGTAGTATGACCCATTGTTCAGATTCTTGCTGACCACAAAGGGGCCTTCCCAAGGTGGGATAACTTGTGCATATCAGTCTGATCCTGGATAAGCCGGAGCACCAAATCACCTTCCTGAAAGGTTCTGGTCTTAACCCGGCGGCTGTGATAGTGGCGCAGATCTTGCTGGTAAATCGCCGAATGAGCCGCCGCAAGGTCACGCTCCTCATCCAACCGGTCAAGCGCATCCTGACGTGCTTTTTCGTTGTTAGCTTCAACATAAGCCGCCACACGAGGTGAGTCGTGACAGATGTCACTAGGGAGAACCGCCTCTGCTCCGTAAACCATAAAGAAAGGCGTGTAACCCGTAGATCTGTTGGGGTGGTATTAATACTCCATAACACAGAAGGTAACTCCTCCACCCAACAGCCTGGCGTCCTCTGTAGGGGAACCATAAGCCGGGGCTTGATGCCTCTCAGGATCTCTTGATTGACTCTCTCGGCTTGACCATTAGATTGGGGGTGAGCCACTGACGACATGTTAAGCTGGATATGCTCACATTGACAAAATTCTTTCATAGCACATTTGGATATATTAGTGCCATTATCAGTTATGATACTGTGGGGAAAACCAAAACGGAAAATAACCTTTTTAATGAATTAAACCGCCGTTGCTGCGTCACATTTACTGACCGGCTCTGCCTCAACCCACTTTGTAAATTTGTCAACTGCCACCAGGAGGTGTGTCTTTTTATCCTTGGACCTTTTGAAGGATCCAACCATATCAAGCCCCCAGACTGCAAACGGCCAAGTAATTGGAATCTTCCTCAACTCTTGAGCTGGCACATGGGCTCATCGTGAAAATTTCTGACATCCATCACACTTACTGACCAGATCCTCAGCATCAGCATGAGCCGTCAACCAATAATATCCATGACGAAAAGCCTTGGCCACAAGAGATTTAGAGTCGGCATGATGGCCACAATCTCCTTCATGAATCTCTCGCAGAATCTCGTAGCCTTCTTCAGGTGAAACACAATGTTGAAACGCCCCTGTAACACTGCGATGATGTAGCTCTACATTGACAATGGTCATTGATTTGGACCGCCGGGTTATCTGCCTGGCCAAAGTTTCATTCTCAGGTAACTCGCCCCGGGTCATATAAACCAAATATGGAACTGTCCAATCAGGAATTACGTGAAGAGCCGCCACCAATTGTCTTTCTGGGTCAGGAATAGCGAGATCTTCCTCTGTGGGCAACTTGACTGAGGGGTTATACAGAATATCTAAGAAAATGTTAGGCGGCACCGGCTTACGCTGAGAGCCGAGCCGGCTTAAAGCATCAGCCGCCTCGTTTTTCCTTCGATCAATATGTTCAATCTGATAACCCTTGAAGTGACCTGCAATAGTGTCAACCTCTCGATGATAAGCCGCCATGAGTGGATCCTTAGAATCCCAAGTACCAGAAACTTGTTGAGCCACCAAATCTGAGTCACCAAAGCACCTCACCCAGCTTAAGTTCATCTCCTTAGCCATCCGAAGACCATGGAGCAAGGCCTCATATTCAGCTGCATTGTTAGTACAAGGGAACATCAACCGGAGAACATAACAAAATTTATCACCTCGAGGGGAAGCTAGCACAACTCCAGCCCCCGAACCCTCCAATTGCCTAGACCATCGAAATGAATAGTCCAATACGTGTTAGCTGGCTTTTCTTCAGGCATCTGCAGCTCTGTCCAGTCATTGGTGAAATCCACCAGTGCTTGAGACTTAATGGCCGTGCGAGGCATATATTTCAAACCATGAGGTCCAAGCTCAATGGCCCACTTGGCTATTCGACCTGTAGCTTTTCTGTTCTGAATAGTATCCCATAAGGGAGTAGAACTAACCACAGTGATAGGATGACCCAAAAATATTGCTTAAACTTCCAACTGGCCATGAACACCCCATATACCAGCTTCTGCCAGTGCGGATACCTCTGCTTGGACTCGATAAGCACCTCACTAATGTAGTAAACCGGCCTTTGAACCGGATATTCCTTGCCTGCCTCCTTCCGTTCCACCACAATAGCTACGCTGACAGCCCGGGCATTAGCAGCCACATATAAGAACAACGGCTCCTTATCAATAGGAGCAGCAAGAACGGGCGGCTCAGCCAGCTGTTTCTTCAGGTCCTCAAATGCTGCATTAGCGGCATCACTCCAGACAAAATTATCTGTCTTTTTCATCATCTGATATAGAGGGATAGCCTTCTCTCCCAACCGGCTTATGGACCGTCTTAGAGCCGCAATACGACCGGCCAGGCGTTGAACATCATTGACACATGTCGGCTTAGCCAAAGAACTAATGGCTTTGATCTTCTCCGGATTAGCTTCAGTGCCTCTGTTAGAAACCAGAAAACCCAAGAGCTTGTCTGCCGGCACACCAAAAATGCACTTGGCCGGGTTAAGCATCATCTTATAAACCCGGAGATTATCAAAGGTTTCCTTCAAATCGTCTATCAAGGTCTCCTTCTTTCTGGATTTCACTACAATATCATCCACATAAGCATGAACATTGCGCCCAATCTGATTATGAAGACAATTCTGCACACATCGCTGGTAAGTCGCCTGGGCACTCTTGAGCCCAAAAGGCATAGACACATAGCAGAAGGCTCCAAAGGGAGTTATAAAAGTTGTCTTCTCCTGGTCCTTAACTGCCATCTTGATCTGATGATAACCAGAATAAGCATCCAAAAAACTCAAATGCTCACAACCCACTGTAGCATCAATAATCTGATCAATACGAGGGAGAGCAAAAGGATCAGCCAGACAAGCCTTGTTCAAATCTATGTAGTCCACACACATATGCCAAGTGTCGTTCTTCTTAAGTACCAGCACCGGGTTAGCCAACCACTCAGGATAAAAACTTCAACAATAAACCCAGCCGCCAAGATCTGGGCTACCTCTTCACCGATGGCCTTACGCCTCTCTTCATTGAAACGACGAAGAAACTGCTTGACCAGCTTAAACTTGGGATCAATATTAAGAGTGTGCTCAGCGAGTTCCCTCGGTACACCTGGCATGTCAGAAGGTTTCCATGCAAAGATGTCCTGGTTCTCACGGATGAACTCGATGAGCGCGCTTTCCTATTTCGGATCCAGATTAGCACTGATGCTGAACTGCTTGGACGAATCGCCAGGAACGAAATCAACCAGCTTGGTATCATCTACCAACTTAAATTTCAAGACCGGGTCATGCTCCGTAGTTGGCTTTTTCAAAGATGTCATATCTGCCGGGTCAACATTGTCCTTATAAAACTTTAATTCCTCTGTTGCACAGACAGACTCAGCATAAGGAGCGTCACCTTCTTCACACTCTAAAGCTATCTTCCAACTTCCGTGCACTGTGATGGTTCCCTTGTAACCTGGCATCTTGTGCTGCAGATAAACATAACAAGGCCTTGCCATGAACTTAGCATAAGCCGGCCGTCCGAACAGAGCATGATAAGGGCTCTTGATTTTCACCACTTCAAAGGTCAATGTCTCCGACCTAGAGTCATGATCATCTCCAAAAGCAACTTAGAGAGCTGTCTTACCAACTGGGTATGCCGACTTACCGGGCACCACGCCGTGAAAAACAGTGTTCGACGGCTTCAGATTCTTATCAGTCAACCCCATGCGACTGAAAGTTTCATAATAAAGGATATTGATGCTGCTACCACCATCCATGAGTACCTTAGTGAACTTATATCTTCCGACCTGAGGTGCAACCACCAAAGCCAAGTGACCCGGATTATCAACCCGGGGCGGGTGATCTTCCCGACTCCACACAATGGGCTGCTTAGACCATCGCAAGTAACGGGGAACTGCCGGCTCAACAGCGTTCACCGCCCTTTTATGGAGCTTCTAATCCCGCTTGCATAAACTTGTGGTGAAGACGTGGTACTGCCCGCTATTCAACTGCTTCGGGTTACTCTGATACCAGATTGCTGTTGATGATTCCCCTGACTTGACTGTTGATGATAACCACCCTGCTTGGCCTGGTTTCCTTGATTGCCTTGTGATACATCTCCAACGTATCTATAATTTTTTATTGTTCCATGCTATTATATTATCCATTGTGAATGTTTTATATGCATTTATATGCTATTTTATATGATTTTTGGGACTAACCTATTAACCTAGAGCCCAGTGCCAGTTTCTGTCTTTTCCCTGTTTTTGAGTATCGCAGAAAAGGAAAACCAAACGGAGTCCAATTGACCTGAAAATTGACGGAGATTATTTTTGGACCAGAAGAAGCCCACGGAGCATCGGAGATGGGCCAGAAGAGTCCCGAGGCACCCACGAGGGTGGGGGCGTGCCCTACTCCCTGAGCGCGCCCCCTACCTCGTGGCCACCTCGGAGACCCCCCTGACTTGTTCCCGACGCCAAAACCTCTTATATATACAGAAACCCCTAGAACATAACCTAGATAGGCAGTTCCGCCGCCGCAAGCCTCTGTAGCCACCAAAAACCAATCGGGACCCTGTTCCGGCACCCTGCCGGAGGGGGGATCCATCACCGGTGACCATCTTCATCATCCCAGCGCTCTCCATGACGAGGAGGGAGTAGTTCACCCTCGGGTCTGAGGGTATGTACCAGTAGCTATGTGTTTGATCTCTCTCTCTCTCTCTCTCGTGTTCTTGAGGTGGTACGATCTTTATGTATCGTGAGCTTTGCTATTATAGTTGGATCTTATGATGCTTCTCCCTCTCTACTCTCTTGTAATGGATTGGGTTTTCCCTTTGAAGTTAACTTATCGGATTGAGTCTTTAAGGATTTGAGAACACTTGATGTATGTCTTGCATGTGCTTATCTGTGGTGAAAATGGGATATTCACGTGATCTACTTGATGTATGTTTTGGTGATCAACTTGCGGGTTCCATAACATTGTGAACTTATGCATAGGGGTTGGCACACATTTTCGTCTTGACTCTCCGGTAGAAACTTTGGGGCACTCTTTGAAGTTCTTTGTGTTGGTTGAATAAATGAATCTGAGATTGTGTGATGCATATCGTATAATCACACCCACGGATACTCGAGGAGACATTGGAGTATCTAGGTGACATTAGGGTTTTGGTTGATTTGTGTCTTAAGGTGTTATTCTAGTACGAACTCTATGATAGATCGAACGGAAATAATAGCTTCATGTTATTTTACTACGGGCTCTTGAATAGATCGATCAGAAAGGATAACTTAGAGGAGGTTTCGTACCCTACCATAATCTCTTCGTTTGTTCTCCTCTATTAGTGACTTTGGAGTGACTCTTTGTTGCATGTTGAGGGATAGTTATATGATCCAATTATGTTATTATTGTTGAGAGAACTTGCACTAGTGAAAGTATGAACCCTAGGCCTTGTTTCCTACCATTGCAATACCGTTTACGCTCACTTTTATCATTAGTTACCTTGCTATTTTTATATTTTCAGATTACAAAAAAGCCATATCTACCATCCATATTGCACTTGTAACACCATCTCTTCGCCGAACTAGTGCACATATACAATTTACCATTGTATTGGGTGTGTTGGGGACAGAAGAGACTCTTTGTTATTTGGTTGCAGGGTTGTTTGAGAGATACCATCTTCAACCTATGCCTCCCACGGATTGATAAACCTTAGGTCATCCACTTGAGGGAAATTTGCTACTGTCCTACAAACCTCTGCACTTGGAGGCCCAACAACGTCTACAAGAAGAAGGTTGTGTAGTAGACATCAAGCAGTTTCTGGCGCCGTTGCCAGGGAGGTGAGTGCTTGAAGGTATATCTTTAGATCTTGCTATCGAATCTTTTAGTTTCTTGTTTTATCACTAGTTTAGTTTATAAAAGAAAACTACAACAAAAGGAATTGAGGGTGCCTCTTATGCTTCATCTTTTTAATATCTTTCGTGAAAATGATGGGAAGGAAAATTGTGCCCAAGTGCTAGAAGAAGAATGCATTAAAATGTTTGGCACTAAATCTTTGAATGATGAGCATGATTGCAATGTTGTTAGTATGAATTCTTTGAATACCCATGATGCTAATGATATGCAAAGCCACAAGCTTGGGGATGCTATGTTTGATGAAGATGATATTTTTAGTCCCCCAAGTTTTGATGTGCAAATTTATTATGATGAAAGAATGCCTCCTATCTATGATGATTATTGTGATGACACGTATGATATAAAGAATAATGATAACCATGAAACTTGTCATCTTGATTTCAATTCCCAATCCCATGATAGTTATTTTGTTGAGTTTGCTCCCACTACTATTGATGAGATTAAATTTGCTTATGAGTAGTATCGGAGGGTTTGAACCATAGAGAAGTTGGAATACAGTAGATATTACACCAATATGAATTTAGAATGAGTTCACAACAGTACCTAAGTGGTGATTTAATTTCTTATACTAACGGAGCTTACGAGTTTTCTGTTAAGTTTTGTGTTGTGAAGTTTCCAAGTTTTGGGTAAAGATTCGATGGACTATGGAATAAGGAGTGGCAAGAGCCTAAGCTTGGGGATGCCCAAGGCACCCCAAGGTAATATTCAATGACAACCAAGAGCCTATGCTTGGGGATGCCCCGGAAGGCATCCCCTCTTTCGTCTTCGTTCATCGGTAACTTTACTTGGAGCTATATTTTTTATTCACCACATGATATGTGTTTTGCTTGGAGTGTCATTTTATTTTCTTTTGCTTTGCTTGCTGTTTGAATAAAATACCAAGATCTGAAATTCTTAAATGTTAGAGAGTCTTCACATAGTTGCATAATTATTCAACTACTCATTGATCTTCACTTATATCCTTCGGAGTAGTTTGTCATTTGCTCTAGTGCTTCACTTATATCTTCTCAGAGCATGGCGATAGCTTTATTTTGAAGAATTTTTTTATCTCTCATGCTTCGCTTATATTATTTTGAGAGTCTTTTAGAACAGCATGTTAATTTTCTTTGGTTATGAAATTAGTCCTAATATGATAGGCATGCAAGATGGGTATAATAAAAACTTCCATATAGAGTGCATTGAATACGATGAGAGGTTTGATACTTGATGATTGTTTTGAGATATGAAGATGGTAATATTAGAGTCATGCTAGTTGAGTAATTCTGAATTTGAGAAATACTTGTGTTGAGGTTTGCAAGTCCCGTAGCATGCACGTATGGTAAATGTTGTGTCACAAATTTGAAGCATGAGGTGTTCTTTGATTGCTTTCCTTATGAGTGGCGGTCGGGGACGAGCGATGGTCTTTTCCTACCAATCTATCCCCCTAGGAGCATGCGTGTAGTGCTTGGTTTTGATGACTTGTAGATTTTTGCAATAAGTATGTGAGTTCTTTATGACTAATGTTGAGTCCATGGATTATACGCACTCTCACCCTTCCATCATTGCTAGCCTCTTCGGTACCGTGCATTGCCCTTTCTCACCTTGAGAGTTGGTGCAAACTTCGCCGGTGCATCCAAACCCCGTGATATGATACGCTCTATCACACATAAGCCTCCTTATATCTTCCTCAAAACAGCCACCATACCTACCTATTATGGCATTTCCATAGCCATTCCGAGATATATTGCCATGTAACTTTCCACCGTTTCGTTTATTATGACACGCTTCATCATTGTCATATCGCCTTGCATGATCATGTAGTTGACATCGTATTTGTGGCAAGGCCACCATGCATAATTTCATACATGTCACTCTTGTTTCATTGCACATCCCGATACACCGTCGGAGGAATTCATATAGAGCCATACTTTCTTCTAGTATCGAGTTGTAATCTTTGAGTTGTAAATAAATAGAAGTGTGATGATCATCATTAATAGAGCATTGTCCCAAAAAAAGAAAAAAGGGAAAGTCCAAAAAAAGACAGGCCAAAAAAAGAAAAAATAAATAAAGGGACAATGCTACTATCCTTTTTCCACACTTGTGCTTCAAAGTAGCACCATGATCTTCATGATAGAGAGTCTCTTATTTTGTCACTTTCATATACTAGTGGGAATTTTTCATTAGGCTTCCTCAAATGCCCTAGGTCTTCGTGAGCAAGCAAGTTGGATGCACACCCACTTAGTTTCTTTTGTTGAGCTTTCATACATTTATAGCTCTAGTGCATCTGTTGCATGGCAATCCCTACTCCTCGCATTGGCATCAATTGATGGGCATCTCCATAGCCCGTTTATTAGCCGTGTCAATGTGAGACTTTCTCCTTTTTTGTCTTCTCCACACAACCCCCATCATCCTATTCTATTCCACCCATAGTGCTATGTCCATGGCTCACGCTCATGTATTGCATGAAAGTTGAAAAAGTTTGAGAATACTAAAGTATGAAACAATTGTCGGCGTTCTGGGAACGGGGGTTCCCAGACTAGCCTGCTTGCGACCCACGGCGTGGCTCTGCTAGCAGGCCGTACGTCCCAGCTTCATCAACAAGGCATTCAAGACCATCGCGAGGGGCCAAGCCTCGCGAGGCGAACGACGCAAGACCTCCTCTGGAGCGGCCTAGCCAGGCAGGCTCGCGAGGGGCGGAGATATCAAGGTGGGGCAAACCTCGCGAGGCTCTCGTGACGTGAGCCATGACGATCAAGACCAGACGGGCGCCAGGCGGGCGCCAGCGCGCGCAGCGTCCTTGTTTCCTCTTCGGTGCTAAGGAGGCAGGCGAAGGCACGGAGTACCGAGGCATCAGGCAAAGGTTTCCATATCAGTGCAACAAGACCAAGACCAGCAGGACGGCAAGACGGAGGTCACCATGGAGCCCAAGACGGCGTCATCACCAGAGCCTTTTGCAGGCAAAGACCACTTTTGTCAGGATAGCTTGTACTAGCTGTCCCCTTTCGATTTGCCCACCGTTATTGGCTCCTTTCTCGCTCAATATTTGGAGAGAGGACGAGGGCCTATATAAGTAGAACTAGCCACCACAGTAGGGGCAAGGAGATCTCATCTGATCTAGTCCTCTCCACACAAGTTAGACAAGCACAAGAACGCCTCAACCTCAGGAGGCTGTTCTTCCCCTTGTACTGTTCATCATCAGCCCAAGAGGCAATCCACCACCACACACTTGAGTAGGGTATTACACCACAACGGTGGCCCGAACCAGTATAAATCTCGTGTCTTCTGTGTTGTGAGTTCGTCAAGTTCGTCCGCGAGATCTTAGCGAGCTTGGGCGTGGATTGGTAGGGGGGAAGAACTTCGTGCGCACCCCAGAGTTCTAACCTTAAGGGTTTTGCTGGAACCCCACATCCGACATTTGGCGCGCCAGGTAGGGGTGCGCCGAGGCTTCTCTTCCGTCGATCTATGCCTCGCCTGCATGGCCGGCGCACCGTCATCACCTCTGGTGGCCAACATCGATGACGGGGCCAGGGGGCTCCGAGCCCTGGCCCCCGCCCTGCGGCAGGTACGGTGGCCAACCAAGTTCAAGCCGGAGATGCCGCCGCGCTACAACGGCGCGGCGGACCCAACGAGTTTCCTGCTAGCATACGAGGAGGCCGTCCTCGAGGCCGGGGACGATGACAGGGTCATGGCCAACTGGCTCCCCATGGCCCTCGCCGGCGAGCCACGCGCCTGGCTGCTCAACCTCCCCGGATCCATGGTGGCGTCTTGGGAGGAGCTGCACGACCTCTTCACCGCATGCTACGCGGTGCCGGCACACCACGCAGTCACAGCCTTGCTGGGTGGCTCTCAAGCGCCGCCTTCAGATCGCCACATCAAGTCGTTCCTCCGTCAGATTGGTGCGGCTTCCAAGCGCCCGGGGGCTCCGCCGGGTTGGGCTGCGCCAGAGGCCGACCTCACCTTCAGCTCAGAAGACCACCCCTGACTCTACCACCGGCTCGGGCAGGCTCACAATGCTCTGCACGCCCACCATCTGCAACGTGGCTGTTACCAAGACTCTCATCGACGACGGTGCAGGTCTCAACTTGCTCTCCGTAGAGGCCTTCAGCCTCCTTCATGTGCCACTCAAGCGGCTCAGCCTCAGCAAGCCTTTCTCAGGGGTTGGTGGCGGCGCTGCCCACTCTCTAGGGCAGATTCGCCTCCCCGTCACCGTCGGCATGTGCGACAACTATCGCACCGAGCTGGTCGACTTCGACGTCGCCCGCATCGGCCTCCCGTACAACGCCATCCTCGGGTACCCAGCTCTGGCCCAGTTCATGGCAGCGACTCATCCGGCCTATAACCTCATGAAGTTGCCTGGGAGCAAAGGTGTCCTCACCATCAAGGAGGACACCAAGGAGGCCGTGACGGCACTCAAGCTTGCCTTCAAGACCGCAGCAGCGGGGCAGCCCGCCAACGCCGACACCCCCGAGGCCAAGGAGGCCGCGCCTACCAAGAAGAAGCAGTTGTTCACCCAAGACAAGGCAGAAACCAAGCAGGTGCCGGTCGATGAGGACGGGTCCTCAGCAGCCACCTTCACCATAGGTGCCGGTCTCGATTCCATCCAAGAAGAGGCGTTGGTGAAGTTCTTGCGTGCAAACAAGGATATATTCGCGTGGGAGCCTAATCAACTGGTGGGGGTCCCGAGAGAGGTGATCCAGCATAACTTAACGGTGTGCCCCAACATGCGCCCCGTCAAGCAACGAGAGAGGCGGCAATCCACGGAGAAGCAAGCCTTCATCGTCCAAGAGACCCGTAAGTTGGAGGCCGCGGGTACCGTTCGTGAGGTTCGATACCCCACATGGCTGGCGAACCCCGTCATAGTACCGAAGAAAAGCGGGAAGGAACGAATGTGCGTCGACTTCACCAACCTCAACAAGGCATGCCCGCAAGACCCGTTCCCTCTCCCACGCATCGACCAGATTGTCGACTCCACCATCGAGTGCGACTTGTTGTGCTTCATGGATGCGTTCTCAGGCTATCACCAGATCAAGATGGCGGTGGAAGATGTAGAGAAGACAGCCTTCCTGACCCCGTGTGGGGTGTACTTCTATACCTGCATGCCCTTCGGGCTGCGCAACGCGGGCGCGACCATTCGCAGCTGATGCACATCGCCTTGGGGTGCTAGCTCGGGAGAAACACAGAGGCCTACATCGACGACATAGTGGTGAAGTATCGGGAGGCAAGAACCTTGATCCAAGACTTGGAGGAGACCTTTGAGAGCCTGTGCCAGGTGAACTTGCGGCTCAACCCGTAGAAGTGTGTGTCCGGCGTCCCTTCCGGCAAGCTACTGGGATTCCTCGTGTCCCATAGAGGGATCAAGGCGAACCCGGAGAAGATCAAGGCCATTGAGGACATGAGCCCACCGCAGACCCTCAAAGAGATGCAGAAGCTGGCGGGACGGGTGACCGCGTTGGGGCGCTTCATCTCCAAGCTGGGAGAGCGCGCTTTACCCTTCTTCCAGCTCATGAAGAAGAAGGGCCCGTTCGAGTGGACCCCGGAGGCCGACCGAGCCTTCCAAGACCTCAAGAAATACCTGACCAGCCCTCCGGTGATGGTGGCACCACGACCTCTCGAGCCCCTGGTACTCTACCTTGCCGCCACCCCGTACTCTGCCAGCGCTGCGCTGGTGGCGGTTCGGGAGGAGCATCAGGCCAAGGGCGCGCTGCGCCAAGCTACAGCTGAAATGATGCAAGATCAGGAAGGCGCCGTGGGAGCCGCAGCAGCGTCGACAGAGGACCAAGCTCGGCAGGACGACGTCACAGAGCCCCCTATAGGCGACCAGGCATGAGGAGTTTCACCAACTCAAGAGGCGTCCGGGCCCCTGCAAGACACAAGACTCACCAACGCGCCAGCCCTTGTCGAGCACCCGGTGTATTTTGTCAGCACGATGTTGCGGGACGCAAGGGCACGATATCCCATGCCTAAGAAGCTCTTGCTCGCACTCTTGGTGGCTTCGCGCAAGCTGCGGCACTACTTCCAGGGCCACCCCATCAAGGTCGTCTCTGCCTACCCATTGGAGAGAGTGCTCAGGAGCCCGAACTCTGCGGGAAGGGTCGCTGAATGGAACATCGAGTTGCAAGCATTCCAGTTGGAGTTCAGCACTACCCGGGTTATCAAGGGAGCCGCGCTTGCTGATTTTGTGGCAGAATGGACAGATGCCTCGGCACTTGAAGTACGCAAAGATCGGTCCACCTCGCCGGGTAGCGAGGCACCGGACGGGTGGGTCATGTATTTCAACGGCGCCTTCGCGCATCAGGGCGCGGGGGCTGGGGCAGTACTCATCTCGCCCACTCAGGACAAGCTCTACTATGCCGTGCAGCTCTGCTTTCAGCAGGGCGAGAAGGTCTCCAACAACATCGCAGAATATGAGGGCCTCATAGCTGGCCTGAAGGCCGCAGCAGCTCTGGGGTGAAGCGCCTTGTTGTTAGGGGCGACTCGCAGCTCCTCGTCAACTTCTCCAACAAAGTATACGAGCCGAAGGACGAGCACATGGAGGCTTACCTCGCAGAAGTGCGTAAGATGGAAAAAAAGTTCATGGGGCTGGAGGTGCAGCATGTGCCCCGGGGCACCAACAAGGAAGCCGATGACATCGCCAAAAGGGCATCCAAGCGGCAGCCTCAGGAGTCTGGCGTCTTCGAAGAGCGGCTCTTCAAGCCATCGGTGACACCAGCACTTTCAAGCGTGGTTCAGCCTCGGGAGGAGCTCCCACAACCACCTGCCACAGGAGCCCCAGCCTGTGGCCCGACCTCAGGAGCTCGCCTGCTCTTGGCGCTCGAGCCCCAGGAGGAATGCTGGACCAAGGAATTCAAGGAGTACCTGATGCAAGGAACGCTGCCGAAGAAGGAAGAGGATGTAGAGCGCGTCGCCCGGCAAACCACGGCATACTCTATCCAGGATGGTGAGTTGTACAGGAAGCGACCGAACGATGTTTCGCTGCGCTGCATTTCCAGTGACCAAGGAAAGGAGTTGCTGGTTGACATACACGAAGGGGACTGCGAACACCACTCGTCGTCATGGACTCTCGTCGGCAAGGTGTTCCACAGTGGATTTTACTGGCCCACGATGCTCAACGACGTGGCCGAGTTGGTGAAGTCCTGCGAAGCTTGCCAGTTCCACGCCAAGCAGATACATCAGCCAGCTCAGGGCCTCTAGACCATACCCCTCACGTGGCCATTCGCAGTCTAGGGGCTGGATGTCGGCGTTCTGGGAACGGGGGTCCCCAGACTTGCCTGCCTGCGGCCCACGGCGTGGCTAAGCTAGCGGGCCATACGGCCCATCTTCATCAACAAGGCAATCAAGACCTTCGCGAGGGGCCAAGCCTCGCGAGGCGGACGACGCAAGACCTCCTCAGGAGCGGCCTAGCCAGGCAGGATCACGAAGAGCGGAGATATCAAGGCGGGGCAAACCTCGCGAGGCTCAAGTGACGTGAGCCATGACGATCGACACCAGGCAGGCGCCAGGCGGGCGCAGGGGCGCGCAGCGTCCTTGTTTCCCCTTTGGTGCTAAAGAAGCAGGCGCAGGCATGGAGTACCGAGGCGTCAAGCAAAGGTTTCCATATCGGTGAAACAAGACCAAGACCAGCAGGACAACAAGACGGAGGTCACCATGGAGCCCAAGACAGCGTCATCACCAGAGCCTTTTGCAGGCGAAGACCGCTTTTGTCAGGATAGCTTGTACTAGCTGTCCCCTTTCAAATTTTCCCGCCGTTGTTGGCTCCCTTCCCGCTCAATATTTGGGGAGAGGACCAGGGCCTATATAAGTAGAGCTAGCCACCACAGTAAGGACAGGTTGAACTGACCAAGTTCTCATCCACCAGTCCACAGAGCACAAGAACACCTCAACCTCAGGAGGTTGTTCTTCCCCTTGTACTGTTCATCATCAGCCCAAGAGGCAATCCACCACCACACACTGGAGTAGGGTATTACACCACAACGGTGGCCCGAACCAGTATAAACCTCGTGCCTCTCTGTGTTGTGAGTTCATCGATTGGTAGGGGGGAAAGAACTTCGAGCGCACCCCAGAGTTCGAACCTTAAGGGTTTTGCCGGAACCCCGAGATCCGACATTTGGCGCGCCAGGTAGGGGTGCGCCGTAGCTTCTCTCCACCAGCCTACGCCCCGCGCCGCCGCACTTCGCCCCCATGCCAGGTGCCCCGCCATCCGCTCCTGCGGCCGGTGGTGACGATGGGGCCAAGGGGCTCCGAGCCCTGGCCCCCGCCCTGCGACGGGTGTAATGGCCACCCAAGTTCAGGCCGGAGATGTCGCCGCGCTACGACGGCACGGCGGACCCGTCGCCGTTCCTACTGGCGTACGAGGAGGCTGTCCTCAAGGTCGGAGGCGACGACAAGGTCATGGTTAACTGGTTCCCTATGGCCCTCGCCGGCGAGCCACGCGCCGGGCTGCTCAACCTCCCTGGATCCACGGTGGCGTCCTGGGGGGAGCTCCGCGACCTCTTCACTGCTCGCTACGCGGTGCCGGCGCACCACGCAGTCGCGGCCCTGCTGGGCGGCTCTCAGGCACCACCTTCAGATCGCCATGTCAAATCGTTGCTCTGTCAGATTGGGGCCGCTTCCAGGCGCCCGGGGGCTCCGCCGGGTTGGGCTGCACCAGAGGCCGACCTAACTTTCGGCTCAGAAGACCACCCTGACTCCACCGCCGGCTCGGGCATGCTCCCGATGCTCTACACGCCCACCATTTGCAACGTGGCTGTTACCAAAACCCTCATCGACGGCGGCGCTGGCCTCAACTTGCTCTCCGTAGAGGCCTTCAGCCTTCTTCACGTACCGCTCGAGTGGCTCGGCCTCAGCAAGCCCTTCTCAGGAGTTGGTGGTGGCGCTGCCCACTCTCTGGGGCAGATCCGTCTCCCCGTCACCTTCGGCACACGCGACAACTACCGCACCGAGATGGTTGACTTGGACATCGCCCGCATCGGTCTCCCATACAACGCCATCCTCGGGTACCCAGCTCTCGCTCAGTTCATGGCAGCGACTCACCCGACCTACAACCTCATGAAGATGCCTGGGAGCAGAGGCATCCTCACCATCATGGGGGACACCAAGGAAGCCATGACGGCACTCAGGATTTCCTTCAAGATCGCGGCGGCAGCACAGCCCACCGGCGCCGGTACCCCCGAGGCCAAGGAGGCCGCGCCCACCAAGAAGAAGCAGTTGTTCACCCAAGACAAGGCAGAAACCAAGCAGGCGCTGGTCAACGAGGACGGATCCTCAGGTGCCACCTTTACCATAGGAGCCGGCCTCGACCCGGGTCAAGAGGAAGCATTGGTGAGGTTCTTGCACGCAAACAAGGACATATTCACATGCGAGCCCAATCAGCTGGTGGGGGTTCCAAGAGAGGTGATTCAGCATCACTTAAGGGTGTGCCCCAACATGCGCCCTGTCAAGCAACGAGCGAGGCGGCAATCCACGGAGAAACAAGCCTTCATCGTCCAGGAGACCCGCAAGCTGGAGGCGGCGGGTGCCATTCGCGAGGTTCGGTACCCCACATGGCTGGCGAACCCCGTCATAGTGCCGAAGAAAGGCGGGAAGGAACGGATGTGCGTCCATTTCACCAACCTTAATAAGGTCTACCCCCAAGATCTGTTCCCGCTCCCCCGCATCGATCAGATTGTCGACTCCACCGCCGAGTGCGACCTGCTGTGCTTCCTGGACGCATTCTCAGGGTATCACCAGATCAAGATGGCGGTGGAAGACGTAGAGAAGACAGCCTTCCTGACCCCGTGTGGGGTGTACTGCTACACCTGCATGCCCTTCGGGCTGCGCAACGCGGGCGCGACCTTTCAGCGGCTGATGCATATCGCCTTGGGGCGGCAGCTCAGGAGAAACACGGAGGCCTATGTCGATGAAATAGTGGTGAAGTCTCGGGAGGCGAGAACCTTGATTCAAGACCTGGAGGAGACCTTCGAGAGCCTGCGCCAGGTGAACTTGCGGCTTAACCCGAAGAAGTGTGTGTTCGGTGTCCCTTCCGGCAAGCTGCTGGCATTCCTCGTATCTCATAGAGGGATCGAGGCGAACCCGGAGAAAATCAAGGCCATCGAGGACATGAGCCCGCCGCAGACCCTCAGAGAGATGCAGAAGCTGGCGGGACGAGTGACTGCGTTGGGGCATTTCATCTCCAAGCTAGGTGAGCGCACCTTACCCTTCTTCAAGCTCATGAAGAAGAAGGGCCCGTTCGAGTGGACACCAGAGGCCGACCGAGCCTTCCAAGACCTCAAGAAATACCTGACCAGCCCTCCGGTGATGGTGGCACCACGACCTCTCGAACTCTTAGTGCTTTACCTTGCCGCCACCCCGTACTCCGCCAGCGCGGCGCTGGTGGCGGTTCGGGAGGAGCGTCAAGCCAAGGGCGCGCTATGCCAAGCCGCAGCTGAAGTAGTGCAGGGTCAGGAAGGCGCAGCAAAGGCCTCAGCAGCAGAAGGCCAAGCTCGGCAGGGCGATGCCGCCGAAACTGCCGAAGAAAGTCAGGTCTCCAGAACCCCTCCACCTCAGGAGATGCCCCAATCTCCGCACGACCCGAGCCTCGACAGTGTGCCAGCCCTCGTCGAACACCCGGTGTACTTCGTCAGCATCGTGCTGCGGGACGCGAGGGCACGCTATCCCATGCCTCAGAAGCTCCTGCTCGCGC
This sequence comes from Triticum aestivum, assembly GCF_018294505.1. Taxonomy (NCBI): domain Eukaryota; kingdom Viridiplantae; phylum Streptophyta; class Magnoliopsida; order Poales; family Poaceae; genus Triticum; species Triticum aestivum. The sequence continues at coordinate 79,715,179 of NC_057796.1, read as the reverse complement.
TCTTGGTGGCCTCACGCAAGCTGCGGCACTACTTCCAGGGCCACCACATCAAGGTCGTCTCGGCCTACCCATTGGAGAGGGTGCTCAGGAGCCCCAACTCAGCTGGAAGGGTCGCTGAGTGGAACATCGAGCTGCAAGCATTCCAGTTTGAGTTCAGCACTACCAGGGTCATCAAGGGGGGCACGCTTGCTGATTTTGTGGCGGAATGGACGGATGCCCCGACACTTGAAGAAGGCGAAGATCGATCCACCTCACCAGGGAGCGAGGCACCAGACGGCTGGGTCATGTACTTCGATGGCGCCTTCGCGCACCAGGGCGCGGGGGCTGGAGCAGTGCTCATCTCGCTCACTCAGGACAAGCTCTACTACGCCGTGTAACTCTGCTTTCAGCACGGCGAGAAGGTCTCCAACAATATCGCAGAATACGAAGGCCTCATAGCTGGCCTGAAGGCCGCGGCAGCTCTGGGGGTGAAGCGCCTTATCTTCAGAGGCAACTCGCAACTCCTTATCAACTTCTCCAACAAGGTATACGAGCCAAAGGACGAGCATATGGAGGCATACCTCGCGGAGGTGTGTAAGATGGAGAAGCAGTTCTCGGGCCTGGAGCTGCAGCACGTGCCCCGGGGCACCAACAAGGAATCCGACGACATCGCCAGGAGAGCATCCAAACGGCAGCCACAAGAGCCCGGCGTCTTTGAGGAATGGCTCTTCAAGCCATCAGCTGCACCACCACTTTCAAGCACAGCTCAGCCTCGGGAGGAGCTTCCACAGCCTCCCATCTCAGGAGCCCCGGCCTATGGCCCGACCTCAGGAGCTCGCTTGCTCTTGGCGCTTGAACCTCAGGAGGGATGTTGGACCCAGGAATTCAAGGAGTATCTGATGCAAGGGGCACTGCCAAAGAAGGAGGAGGATGCAGAGCGTGTGGTTCGGCAAGCAACGACGTACTACATCAGGGATGGAGAGCTGTACATGAAGCGGCCCAATGACGTTTCCTTGCGCTGCATTTCCAGGGACCAGGGGAAGGAGCTGCTAACTGACATACACAGTGGTGACTGCGGGCACCATTCTTCGTCATGGACCCTCGTCGGCAAAGCATTCCGCAGTGGGTTCTACTGGCCCACTGCGCTCAATGACGCAGCTGAGCTGGTGAAGTCCTGTGAAGCCTGCCAGTTCCACGCCAAGCAAATTCATCAGCCGGCTCAGGGCCTTCAAACTATTCCCCTCACGTGGTCGTTCGCGGTCTGGGGGCTGGACATCCTGGGCCCGTTCCCTCGAGCGCCTGGGGGCTACCGTTACCTCTACGTCGCTATCGACAAGTTCACCAAGTGGGCAGAAGTGGAAGCTGTCCGCACCATCCCAGTCGGCTCTGCTGTCAAGTTCATCAAGGGCCTCGTGAGCCGTTTCGGGGTTCCCCAACCGCATCATCACAGATAACGGCTCGCAGTTTACTAGTAACCTCTTCAAAACCTACTGTGCTAACCTTGGAACGCAGATCTGCTACGCTTCGGTGGTGCACCCCAGGAGCAATGATCAGGCCGAACGCGCCAACGCCGAGGTCCTGAGGGGCCTCAACACCAGGACCTTCAAGAAGAAGCTCGAGGCCTGTGGCAGGGGCTGGTATGACGAGCTCCAGTCCGTGTTGTGGTCCATCCGCACCACCGCCACCAAGCCAACAGGCAAGACCCCTTTCTTCCTTGTTTACGGAGCTGAAGCGGTCCTCCCTCACGAGATCAAGCATCGCTCCGCACGGGTCTTGGAGTTCGATGAAGCGCAGCAAGACGCCACGCGGGGGATGGACCTCGTGCTGGGGGAGGAACGACGTCGCGAAGCCGCACTGAGGGCAGCAAGGTACCAGCAAGTGCTGCGGCGATACCACTGCCGCAGCATCAGTTCTAGGACACTCGAGGTAGGCGACCTCGTCCTAAGGCAGGTCCTCTCTAGGGAAGGGCTGCACAAGCTTTCACCCATGTGGGAGGGCCCGTTCAGGGTCGTCCATGTCTCCAGGCCTGGCGCCGCGCGCCTGGAGACCCAGGACGGAATACCTATCCAGAATGCCTGGAACATCCAACACCTCCGGAAGTTCTACCCATGAAGCAAGGCCCAAAGCCTATGAAGAAAGGCCCAGAGCCTGTGAAGAAGGCCCGGAGCCTGTGAAGAATCGCCGCCCGTGACACTCTCACGTAATAATGAGTGGGCCTGTACACGCCCCGGAGTCTCAGGAGCGCCGGCCTCAGGCCCTGGGGCTCCCTCCCACGCCTAGTGACAGCACTTAGCTCCGCGCTGGTGAGAAGACTTCAAGACTAGACTAGGTGCCGGACGCGAATTTTCATTTCCTTTCCGTAGTTGGTTCATTCTTCCTTAATCAAAGTATGCCTTTGGTGTTCCATGCTGATTTGATTCCCTCGCCTCTTACTGCGTTTTCCGGCTCTGGTTCGCTCGTGTTCTCTCTCTCGCATACCTCGCGAGGGGGCTAGGCAGGTGCCCTCGCGAGAATTTTTCTCCTCTCTGCCTTCTCGCGATCCACCCTCGTTCGAGCCCAAAAACTGGCGCATCTCCCCTAGTCCGTGCCCCTCGGGTACCGCGATACAAGCACCAGGTCAAGCTCGGGTGAACGGCGAATCTCCTAGCGTACCTTCTAACGAATTTTCACAATTCCTGAGCAAGCAGGTCAAGATGGACACGAGGAAACAAACACCCCATAAGAAAGAGGGCGTCCTGAACGCACCAGGTTAAGTCATCTTTGCGCAAAATAACAACACGGCACAGGAACAACACGCATAGTGCAATAACCAAGGAACCACAGTTCGATACACGCCCCTCTGGGCCCATACTGGTTTCATCTTTGAAGCAGGAAAAAGAGCAAAACAAAAGCAACGTTGCAGCGATCCACAGAGGCAGGCCCCTAGCAGCGTCCCGAGCTTAGCCAGACCCCTCCTCACGCTTCACGGAGGCGCGGCGACGAGACGACCCGCTGCCGCCTTTGAAGCGGGCGCGGCGGCGCGGCGGCTGGTCGTACCCACCGCTGCTGGAGCTGTCGCCAGAGGAAGAGCCGCCGTAGCTGGACGAGACACGGTCGCCACCAAGGGCGGGCTCGCCCTCATCCTCGCCGCGGCCGTCACCAAGGCCGAGCACCTCCTTGCCGTTGTTCGCCTCGGGGCAGCACCCGGCACGGCGACCATCTTCCCCGAACACCCTCATGTAGAGGGTCGTCCCACCATCATACTTGAAATGGAGGGAGCACCGCCTGCCCAAGCCGCGCGCGCGGGCAAACGTCTGCCAGCCGCGGGCCAGGGCTATGTTGCCCGCGGCGGAAGTCTCGACTGCGACCCAAGAGGCCTTGCTGCAGCAGCCATCCGCGTGCAACCACAGCCCGCCTGGACCAGAGGCTGGCAGTTCCTCGACGAAGAAGCGCAGAAGCTGGAGCCAGTTGCCGGCCGGGTTCTCCGACCAGAAGACGAACTCCGGCGACACTTCTGCCGAATGGGAGCGAGGGCGGGGAGGCCGCACCACCATGGCGCGCCTCCCTTCGTTAACTGGGCCGCCATGGCTAAGACGACCCCCTCCACGGGCCGCGGCAGGGGTCGCGACATGCTTGCGCGGACGGCCGCGTCTGCGCTTGGGCGCCGGGGAGCCGGGTCCTTCACGAGGGGTTTTCCCCTTCTCGGCGGCAGAAAACTTCCTTCGTGGTGCCATGGGTGGCGCTGCTCGCAATGGAACAAGGAGGAAGAAGCAAGCAAGCAAGGAAGGAAGAGATGGGCGACGGGGGCTCCGCCCCCCTCCCCATTTATAGCGGAGGAAGGCCAACCGGCGCCTCCCACGATCGCAGGTAATGATGGTTTTCCTTGCATGTCGCAGGGACTTGTCAAGTCGAGCAGTTGCCGAGGCAGCGTGGGAAGTGGAGACGCCCACGTCCAATCAACCGCCACACATCGACCGAGGCCGCGGGCTTTTGGGGCCCGCGGCGCTCCGTACTTGACCCTTGGCTTCGCCTCGAAGCCAAGCTTGAGCACGTCTTGGGCCCGGGGGCTACTGTCGGTGTTCTGGGAATGGGGGTCCCCAAACTTGCCTACCTGTGGCCAACGGCGTGGCTAAGCTAGCGGGCCGTACGGCCCATCTTCATCAACAAGGCAATCAAGACCTTCGCGAGGGGCCAAGCCTCGCGAGGCAGACAACGCAAGACCTCCTCAGGAGCGGCCTAGCCAGGCAGGCTCACGAAGAGCGGAGATATCAAGGCGGGGCAAACCTCGCGAGGCTCAAGTGACGTGAGCCATGACGATCGACACCAGGCGGGCGCCAGGCGGGCGCAGGGGCGCGCAGCGTCCTTGTTTCCCCTTTGGTGCTAAAGAAGCAGGCGCAGGCGTGGAGTACCGACGCGTCAAGCAAAGGTTTCCATATCGGTGCAACGAGACCAAGACCAGCAGGACGGCAAGATGGAGGTCACCATGGAACCCAAGATAGCGTCATCACCAGAGCCTTTTGCAGGCGAAGACCGCTTTTGTTAGGATAGCTTGTACTAGCTGTCCCCTTTCAAATTTGCCCTCTGTTGTTGGCTCCCTTCCCGCTCAATATTTGGGGAGAGGACCAGGGCCTATATAAGTAGAGCTAGCCACCACAGTAAGGACAGGTTGAACTGACCAAGTTCTCATCCACCAGTCCACAGAGCACAAGAACACCTCAACCTCAGGAGGTTGTTCTTCCCCTTGTACTGTTCATCATCAGCCCAAGAGGCAATCCACCACACACTGGAGTAGGGTATTACACCACAGCGGTTGCCCGAACCTGTATAAACCTCGTGCCTCTCTGTGTTGTGAGTTCGTCGGGTTCGTCCGTGAGATCTTAGCGAGCTAGGGCGTGGATCGGTAGGAGGGAAAGAACTTCGCGCACACCCCAGAGTTTGAACCTTAAGGGTTTTGCCAGAACCCCGAGATCCAACACTGGATATCTTGGGCCCTTTCCCTCGGGCGCCAGGGGGCTACCGCTAGCTCTACGTCGCCATTGACAAATTCACCAAGTGGGCGGAAGTGGAAGTTGTTCGCACCATCCCGGCTGGATCCACGGTCAAGTTCATCAGGGCCATCGTGAGCCGTTTCGGAGTCCCCAACCGCATCATCACCGATAATGGTTCACAGTTCACCAGTAACCTCTTCAAAACCTACTGTGCTAACCTTGGAACGCATATTTGCTACGCTTCGGTGGCACCCCAGGAGCAATGGTCAAGCTGAATGCGCCAACACGGAGGTCCTGAGGGGCCTCAAGACCAGGACCTTCAAGAAGAAGCTCGAGGCCTGTGGCAGGGGCTGGCACGACGAGCTTCAGTCCGTGCTGTGGTCCATCCGCACCACCGCCACCAAGCCACCGGGCGAGACCCCATTCTTCCTTGTCTACGGAGCTGAAGCAGTCCTTCCTCACGAGGTCAAGAATCGCTCCGCACGGGTCTTGGCGTTAGACAAAACGCAGCAGGACGCCACGCGAGGGATGGATCTCGTGCTCGGGGAGGAACGTCATCGTGAAGCTGCACTGAGGGCGGCAAGGTACCAGCAAGCGCTACGGCGATACCACTGCCGCAACATCCGCTCCAGGACACTCGAGATGAGTGACCTCGTCCTGAGGCGGGTCCTCTCCAGGGAAGGGCTGCATAAGCTTTCACCCATGTGGGAGGGCCCGTTCAAGGTCGTGCACATCTCCAGGCCTGGCTTCGTGCGCCTGGAGACACAGGACGGGATACCTATCCAGAACGCCTGGAACATCCAGCACCTCCGGAAATTCTACCCATGAAGCAAGGCCCAGAGCCTGTGAAGAAAGGCCCAGAGCCTATGAAGAAGGCCCGGCACCTATGAAGAATCGCCGCCCGTGACACTCTCACGTAATAATGAGTGGGGCTGCACATGCCCCGGAGTCTCAGGGGTGCCGGCCTCAGGCCCTGGGGCTCTCTCCCACGCCTAGTGGCAGCACTTAGCTCCGCGCTGGTGAGAAGACTTGAAGACTAGATTAGGTGCCGGACGCGGCTTTTCATTTGCTTTCCGTAGTTGGCTCGCTTTTCCTTAATCGAAGTTTGCCTTTGGTGTTCCTTGCTGATTTGATTCCCTCGCCTCTTACCGCATTTGCTGGCTCTGGTTTGCTCGTGTTCTCTCTCTCTCGCATACCTCGCGAGGGGGCTAGGCAGGTGCCCTCGCGAGTGTTTTTCTCCTCTCTGCCTTCTCGCGAGCCACCCTCGTTCGAGCCCAAAAACTGGCGCATCTCTCCTAGTCCGTGCCCCTCGGGTACCGCGATACAAAGCGCCAGGTCAAGGCTTGGGTGAACGGCAAATCTTTTAGCGCACTTCCTAACGAATTTTTGCAGTTCCTGAGCGAACACAGGCCTCCAAGTCAAGATGGACATGAGGAAACAAACACCTCATGAGGAAGAGGGCGGCCCGAATATACCAGGTTAAGTTATCTTTGCGCAAAATAACAACACGGCACGGGAACAACACGCATAGTGCAATAACCAAGGAACCATAGTTCGGTACACGCCCCCCTGGGCCATACTGGTTTCATTTTTGATGCAGGACAAAGAGCAAAACAAAAGCAGCATTGCAGCGATCCACGGAGGAAGGCCCCTAGCGACATCCCGAGCCTAGCCAGACCCCTCCTCGCGCTTCACGAAGGCGCGGCAATGAGACGACCTGCTGCCGCCTTCAAAGCGGGTGCGGCGGCGCGACGGCTGGTCGTAGCCACCACTGCTAGAGCTGTTGCCGGAGGAAGAGCCCCCGTAGCTGGATGAGACACGGTCGCCGCCGAGGGTGGGCTCGCCCTCATCCTCGTCGCGACCGTCGCCAAGGCCGAGCACCTCCTCGCTGTCGTTCGCCTCGGGGCAGCACCCGGCGCGGCGACCGTCTTCCCCAAACACCCTCACGTAGAGGGTCGCGCCGCCATCGAACTTGAAGTGGAGGGTGCACCGCCTGCCCAGGCCGCACGCACGGGCGAACGTCTGCCAGCCGTGGGCCAGGGATATGTTGCCCGCGGCGGAAGTCTCGACCGCGACCCAAGAGGCCTTGCTGCAGCAACCATCCGCCTGCAACCAGAGCCCGTCTGGACCAGAGGCCGGCAGTTCGCCGACGAAGAAACGCGGAAGCTGGAGCCAGTTGCCGGCCGGGTTCTCCGACCAGACGACAAACTCCGGTGACACTTCCGTCGAATGGAAGCGCGGACGGGGAGGCCGCGCCACCATGGCACGCCTCCCTTCGTCAATTGGACCGCCATGGCTGGGATGACCCCCTCCACGTGCCGCAGCGCCGCCACGACGGTGGGCCACGTCGGGGGTCGTGGCGTGCTTGCGCGGACGGGCGCGTCCATGCTTGGGCGCCGGGGAGCCGGGTCCCTCGCGAGGGGCTTTCCCCTTCTCAGCGGCAGAGAACTTCCTTCGTGGTGACATTGGTGGCACGGCTAGCAATGGAGCGAGGAGGAAGAAGCAAGCGAGCAAGGAAGAGATGGGCGACGGGGGCTCCGCCCCCCTCCCCATTTATAGGGGAAGAAGGCCAACCGGCGCCTCCCATGATCGCAGGTAATGATGGTTTTCCTTGCATGTCGCAGGGACTTGTCAAATCGAGCAGTTGCCGAGGCAGCGTGGGGAAGCGGAGACGCCCACGTCCAATCAACCGCCACGCGTCGACCAAGGCCGCAGGCTTTTGGGGCCCGTGGCGCTCCATGCTTGACCTTTGGCTTCGCCTCGAAGCCAAGCCCGAGCGCGCCTTGTGCCCGGGGGCTACTGTCGGCGTTCTGGGAATGGGGGTCCCCAGACTTGCCTGCCTGCGGACCACGGCGTGGCTATGCTAGCAGGCCGTACGGCCCATCTTCATCAACAAGGCATTCAAGACCTTCGCGAGGGGCCAAGCCTCGCGAGGCGGACGACGCAAGACCTCCTCTGGACTGGCCTAGCCAGGCAGGCTCGCGAGGGGCAGAGATATCAACGCGGGGCAAACCTCGCGAGGCTCTTGTGACGTGAGCCATGACGATCAAGACCAGACGGGCGCCAGGCGGGCGCCAGCGCGCGCAGCATCCTTGTTTCCTCTTCGGTGCTAAGGAGGCAGGCGCAGGCGCGGAGTACCGAGGCATCAGGCAAAGGTTTCCATATTGGTGCAACAAGACCAAGACCAGCAGGACGGCAAGACGGAGGTCACCATGGAGCCCAAGACGGCGTCATCACCAGAGCCTTTTGCAGGCGAAGACCACTTTTGTCAGGATAGCTTGTACTAGTTGTCCCCTTTCAATTTGCCCGCCGTTGTTGGCTCCCTTCCCGCTCAATATTTGAGGAGAGGACCAGGGTCTATATAAGTAGAACTAGCCACCACAGTAGGGGCAACGAGATCTCATCTGATCAAGTCCTCTCCACACAAGTTAGACAAGCACAAGAACGCCTCAACCTCAGGAGGTTGTTCTTCCCCTTGTACTGTTCATCATCAGCCCAAGAGGCAATCCACCACCACACACTGGAGTAGGGTATTACACCACAACGGTGGCCCGAACCAGTATAAATCTCGTGTCTTCTGTGTTGTGAGTTCGCCGAGTTCGTCCGCGAGATCTTAGCGAGCTTGGGCGTGGATCGGTAGGGGGAAAGAACTTCGTGCGCACCCCAGAGTTCGAACCTTAAGGGTTTTGCCGGAACCCCACATCCTACAACAATTGCTTGGCTTGTCATCGGGGTTGTGCATGATGAGAGCATTTTTGTGTGACGAAAATGAAGCATGGCCAAACTATATGATTTTGTAGGGATGAGCTTTCTTTGGCGATGTTGTTTTGAGAAGACATAATTGCTTGGTTAGTATGCTTGAAGTATTATTGTTTTTATGTCAATATTAAACTTTTGTCTTGGATCTTTCGGATCTGAACATTCTTGCCACAATAAAGAAGATTACATTGAAAAATATGTTAGGTAGCATTACACATCAAAAATTATGTTTTTATCCTTTACCTACTCGAGGACGAGCAGGAATTAAGCTTGGGGATGCTTGATACGTCTCCAACGTATCTATAATTTTTTATTGTTCGATGCTATTATATTATCCATCGTGGATGTTTTATAGGCATTTATATGCTATTTTATATGATTTTTGGGACTAACCTATTAACCTAGAGCCCAGTGCAAGTTTCTGTTTTTTCCTTGTTTTTGAGTATCGCAGGAAAGGAAAACCAAACGGAGTCCAATTGACCAGAAAATTGACGGAGATTATTTTTGGACCAGAAGAAGCCCACGGAGCATCGGAGATGGGCCAGAAGAGTCCCGAGGCACCCACGAGGGTGGGGGCGCGCCCTAGCCCCCTGGGCGCGCCCCCTACCTCGTGGCTGCCTCGGAGACCCCCCTGACTTATTCCAGACGCCAAAACCTCTTATATATACAGAAACCCCCAGAACATAACCTAGATCGGGAGTTCCGCCGCCGCAAGCCTCTGTAGCCACAAAAAACCAATCGGGACCCTGTTCTGGCACCCTGCCGGAGGGGGATCCATCACCAGTGGCCATCTTCATCATCCCGGCGCTCTCCATGACGAGGAGGGAGAATTTCACCCTCGGGGCTGAGGGTATGTACCAGTAGCTATGTGTTTGATCTCTCTCTCTCTCGTGTTCTTGAGGTGGTACAATCTTGATGTATCGCGAGCTTTGCTATTATAGTTCGATCTTATGATGTTTCTCCCGCTCTATTCTCTTGTAATGGATTGAGTTTTCCCTTTGAAGTTATCTTATCGGATTGAGTCTTTAAGGATTTGAGAGCACTTGTTGTATGTCTTGCATGTGCTTATCTGTGGTGACAATGGGATATTCACGTGATCTACTTGATGTATGTTTTGGTGATCAACTTGCGGGTTCCGTAACATTGTGAACTTATGCATAGGGGTTGGCACACGTTTTCGTCTTGACTCTCCGGTAGAAACTTTGGGGCACTCTTTGAAGTTCTTTGTGTTGGTTGAATAGATGAATCTGAGATTGTGTGATGCATATCGTATAATCATACCCACGGATACTTGAGGTGACATTGGAGTATCTAGGTGACATTAGGGTTTTGGTTGATTTGTGTCTTAAGGTGTTATTCTAGTACGAACTCTATGATAGATCGAAGGGAAATAATAGCTTCATGTTATTTTACTACGGGCTCTTGAATAGATCAATCAGAAAGGATAACTTTGAGGTGGTTTCGTACCCTACCATAATCTCTTCGTTTGTTCTCCTCTATTAGTGACTTTGGAGTGACTCTTTGTTGCATGTTGAGGGATAGTTATATGATCCAATTATGTTATTATTGTTGAGAGAACTTGCACTAGTGAAAGTATGAACCCTAGGCCTTGTTTCCTAGCATTGCAATACCGTTTACGCTCACTTTTATCATTAGTTACCTTGCTGTTTTTATATTTTCAGATTACAAAAACCCATATCTACCATCCATATTGCACTTGTATCACCATCTCTTCGCCGAACTAGTGCACCTATACAATTTACCATTGTATTGGGTGTGTTGGGGACAGAAGAGACTCTTTGTTATTTGGTTGCAGGGTTGTTTGAGAGAGACCATCTTCAACCTACGCCTCCCACGGATTGATAAACCTTAGGTCATCCACTTGAGGGAAATTTGCTACTGTCCTACAAACCTCTGCACTTGGAGGCCCAACAACGTCTACAAGAAGAAGGTTGTGTAGTAGACATCACCTTGGAAGCCGGAATTAGAACCGCCGCCACTGTAACCCGGACCATGAGAGCCGGAGCCTGAGCCGCCGCCCGGCCCATGATTGTCTTGAAACAGATTGGAATATTTATACTCCTTCATAATGAAGCAATCCTTCCAGAGGTGACCAGACGGCCTTTCCCGTGTACCATGCCTTGGGCAGGGTTGATTCAGTAGCTGCTCAAGATTAAAACCTGGCCCCCCAACCCCTGGGGGCGGCTTACCCTTACGACGCTGACCATTATTCTGCGCATTAGTGTTAGCCACAAAGTCCAAACTATTATCAGCTTTGCGCTTACCGTTGCCTCCCTGATTTGCCGGGTTATGCTACTGCCCTCTGGTGTTGTTACTGTTCATTCCCTTTCCCAGCTTTTCATCATCAGACTCGGGGTCCTTGGTACCATCAGAGTCAGCGTACTTAACCAGAGCCGCCATCAGCTCCCCCATGTTATTGTAGTGGCGCTTGAGCCGCCCTAACTTCTGTTTGAGGGGTAGAAAACGACAATTCTTCTCCAACATCAGGACTGCTGAGCCGGCATTGATGTGATATGATGAATGCAGGATAGTTGAGACCTGGCGCACCCAATGGGTTGTCGACTCACCTTCTTCTTGGACACAGGCATCCAAATCCACAATTGACATAGGCTGCTTGCACGTGTCTTTAAAATTCTGAATAAAACGGGCTTTTAACTCGGCCCATGACCCAATGGAGTTGGCAGGCAGCCCCTTCAACCAGGTATGAGCCATTCCATCCAACATCATGGTGAAGTACTTAGCACACGTAGCATCACTAACGTCTAGAAGTTCCATGGCCATCTCATAACTCTCGACCCATGCTTCAGGGGGTAAGTCAGCTGTATAGTTAGGTACTTTGCGAGGACCTTTTAAATCCTTGGGAAAACGTTCATTACGTAGAGCCGGCACTAAACATGGCACACCCAAAGTCCTGAAAGTTACACCTGTCTCCACTGCAGTTATCGGGCAAACCGGAGAATGCTGATGAGCTGCGTACTAAGCCGCCAGCTCAGCCTCTCGGCGTGCTCTACCCTGATCCACCACATTCTGAGCATTAGCCCCACCGCCTGCCGGGTTATGTCCATGGGGTAGGTTACAGTACCGCCCGCTGCTTGACACAGTTGGTTCCTCGATATGCCTGCTATAACTTCGGCTTGGGCGAGGGGTTGAATGAATCCTCTCACGACTGTAAGAGTAAGCCGCCTGTTGAGCCACAGCCGTCTGAAGCAATTCTCCGGCCCGTCGTATTTCCATTGCCGCCGGTGACTCACCTTCAACTGGCAGAGCTGCCAGCCGTGTCGCTGCAGCAATCATGTTATCCAGAGGGTTAGAGTAATGACCCGGTGGCGTCGGCACATGCTGTGGTGGGATATTGTTCTGACGAGGCGGGTCTGTCATGCGCCGTTGAGCCGGCGTTCCTGTCCCAGGTGCTTCAACCCGGTTTACCACTGGCTGGTTACTGGTCCCTGCTCTGGGCGTGTTAAAGAGATTTCTCGCCTCGTAGGCCGGAGGCAGGCGAGTCTGATGCCTCCTCCTTGTGACTTTGTTTGAAGCGTTCTGATCTAGCATGAGCCGGAAAGACTCTGACTGAATCCGCTGTGCCTGAGCATCCAACGCAGCCCGCTCCGCAACCATCCTAATGTCCTCAGCTGCCAGGTCTTCCTTGGCTTGAGCTATCTGATCTCGCAACTTTGCGACTTCCGTGTTATGCTGATCTCGGTTCACCGGGTTAACCTCCGCTGTCAGCAGTGTTGCCAAAGCGTCTAGTAAGTCAGACAAGACCTGAGCCGGCGGGCGCACTGGGCCTCCTACCCTGGCCGCCGTCGCCGTTGCTGACCCGAAAATCAATGCCACTGCAGTTAAAGAATTCTGCACTAGCTGTGTACCGGCCATGAAGATTGCGCCCGGTTCGGCGGCTCGTAGGGTCCGGAATACTGTCGCCATCGGAACAGCCCCCAAGCCTGCCATCCTGCAGTTGATATAATGAGGTAGTCTCGCCCGTGGACGACTCAGCATCAGAATAGATGGATGTCTCACCGCCAGACCTAGATCCTTCCTCCAATTCAGCTCCATGGATGAATCCCACGAAGGCACGCCTCCTGGCAGGCTGAACTCGGGCGGGTCTCGCACGCTGAGCCGTCTCGATGATGTCGATGCACATGTCCGGCTGAGGGCCCGGTTCGCCGATCTTGCCGATGAAGACATGAATTCCGCCGAAGGGGGCCCGGTTGTGACGCCCGGGTAGTTAAGCTACAGTGAACCTTCGCTAATGATGCCACGTCCCCTCGGGTATTGTTGATAAACTCGCGTCAGTATGAAACCCAGTTAAAAATTTAAAATAAAAACAAACAACAAAAGTTTTCAAACAATAAAACAAAAAATATTCGGGTTGTGGCAAATATTCCATACTAAATATTGGTGAAGGAGCCACACTTCTGTAAAGTATTTAAGTGCACTATATTAATTAAAACAGTAGCAAAAACGATTATTTAAATACCTTTTATAGTTAATAAAATGTCAAACTAAGTTATTTGGGGACTAGACTTTTGTGACTATGGACTTAGTTGAGATACTAATTTAGATGCTAAGTGTATATTTTACTAAAACTAAAATAAAATGTAACTAAGATAAAACAGGAAAGAATAAATAAAAAAGAAATGAAATGAAACAAAAAAATAAAAGGAAAGGACAAACCCCCTCCCCTTGGTCCATTCGGCCCATTTGGCCAACATCCAGCTGGCCCACTTCCCCTGGCCTATATGGCCTGCCCCACCACCTAACCCTAATCCCCTCCCTCACAACCCCCCCGATCCAGTCCCCTTCCCACTCCCCCCACTCGCGCCCCCACTCTCCCTCTCCCCCGATCCAATCGGGATCGGGCTCGAACGTCGCCGCCGCCTGGAGCCATATTGCCGCCTGGAGCCACATGGCAGGAGCCCCGTGCCACCCCGTCCCCGTCGCCTCGTCCCCGCCGTCATCGACCCCGTCGCCGTCCTCCTCCTCGACCGCCTTCTCGTCGGACCTCGCGTCTTCGCCCTCTTCCCCCGCCGGCCGCCAGCAAGCCTCGGCGACCACTCCCCATCAACGCCGGTGAGGCCCCCCGGCCTCTCCTCCTCTCTCTGCCCTCGCACACGACCGCGGCCATCACGCCCCGGGCCGCGTCCAAGCTCGTCACCCGCGTCGTCCCGCTGCCTTGCGCTCTGGCCTTGCCCTCCTCGCCGTTGCTCCGCCTGGTCACCACGACCCCGTCCCGCCCGGCGTGTCACCTCGCGCGCTCGCGCCCGTGCTGTGGCCGGCTACCGCGTGCTGCTGCTCCTGCGGCTGCGCCGCCCCCGCTTCTCGCGACCACCACCGTGCCACCGCCCCCGCCTCACCCGCCTGCTCCCCTCGCTCGTGCTGGCCTCGCCCACGCCGGCCTGGCGACCTGCCAGGTCCGCCGCCCTCCCCCGCGCCCCTGGGCATACACCTGCTCGGGCTACGCCCAGCGCCCGCGCCCGCGTCGCCTGTTCGGGCAGCCCCCGCGGCACCCGAACCCACTATGGAACATAGGGCCTATGACATATGGGCCCCGCCCACCTGAGAACGTTTTATAAAAAAAGAATTAAATAAATAAACAAATATATAAGTAAATAAATAAATAAATAATAATTAATTAATTAATTAATCATGTTTAATTAATCTAATTAACTAGTTAGTTTAATTAAACCGTAATTAGATTAGTTAAACCCTAATTAGACTAAACAGTCAATGACGAATGGGACCCACACGTCAGTTGACCAGTCAACACCTCTGTTGACTGCTGACATCATGCTGACGTCAGCGTGCACTGTTCTGGATAATGTTGTTTTAAAATAATTAAATAAATCCTAAAAATGATTTAAATCTTTTAAAATTAATATAAATTAAACCGTAGCTCGGATGGAAAAACTTTGTACATGAAAGTTGCTTAGAACGACGAGACGAATCCGGATACGCAGCCCGTTCGCCCGCCACACATCCCTAGCATAGAAAACACACAACTTTCCCCCTCAGGTTCATTTGTCCAAAAACGTGAAACACCGGGAATACTTTCCCGGATGTTTCCCCCTTTCCCGGTACCACCTCCTACCGTGTTAGGGCACACCTAGCACCGCGCATTGCCATGTCTTCCATCATCATGCTTATGTTTGCATTATATTTATTGTTTCTTCCCCCTCTTCTCTCGCTAGACACCGAGACCGACGCCGCTGCTACCCAGTACGACTACGGTGTTGACGACCCCTCCTTCTTGCCAGAGCAACCAGGCAAGCCCCCCCCCCCTTGATCACTAGATATCGCCTATTCTTCTCTATACTGCTTGCATTAGAAGAGTGTAGCATGTTACTGCTTTCGGTTAATCCTATTCTGCTGCATAGCCTATCATTGTTGCTACAGTTGTTACCCTTACCTGCTATCCTACTGCTTAGTATAGGATGCTAGAGTTCCATCAGTGGCCTTACACTCTTGTCCGTCTGCCATGCTATACTATCGGGCCGTGATCACTAGGGAGGTGATCACGGGTATATACTATATACTTTATATACATGACACATGTGGTGACTAAAGTCGGGTCAGCTCGTTGAGTACCCGCAAGTGATTCTGATGAGGGGGCTGAAAGGACAGGTGGCTCCATCCCGGTAGAGGTGGGCCTGGGTTCCTGACGGCCCCCGACTGTTACTTTGTGGCGGAGCAACAGGG
The DNA here is from genome assembly GCF_018294505.1 of Triticum aestivum. Lineage (NCBI taxonomy): Eukaryota > Viridiplantae > Streptophyta > Magnoliopsida > Poales > Poaceae > Triticum > Triticum aestivum. The sequence goes on along the minus strand of NC_057796.1, from coordinate 79,699,757 downwards.
CGGGTTGAGACCACCTAGGAGAGATGTGGGCCTGGCCCTGGTCGGCGTTCGCGGATACTTAATAATAACACGCTTAACGAGTTCTTGGTATTTGATCTGAGTCTGGCCATTTGGTCTATACGCACTAACCAACTACGTGGGAAAGTTATGGGCACTCGACGTCGTGGTATCAGCCGAAGCCTTCGTGACGTCAGCGACTGAGCGGCGCGCGCCGGATTGGAACGTAAGCTTGCTCTTGTATTAAGGGGGCTAGTTCTGCTTTTGGCCGCGTACGCAACGTGCAGGTGTGCAATGGGCGATGGGCCCAGACCCCAGCGCCATAGGATTTAGACCGGCGTGCTGACCTCTCTGTTGTGCCTAGGTGGGGCTGCGACGTGTTGATCTTCCGAGGCCGGGCATGACCCAGGAAAGTGTGTCCGGCCAAATGGGATCGAGCGTGTTGGGTTATGTGGTGCACCCCTGCAGGGAAGTTTATCTATTCGAATAGCCGTGTCCCTTGGTAAAAGGACGACCCGGAGTTGTACCTTGACCTTATGACAACTAGAACTGGATACTTAATAAAACACACCCTTCCAAGTGTCAGATATAACCCGGTGATCGCTCTCTAACAGGGCGACGAGGAGGGGATCGCCGGGTAGGATTATGCTATGCGATGCTACTTGGTGAACTTACCATCTAATCCCTTCTACATGCTGCAAGATGGAGGTGGCCAGAAGCGTAGTCTTCGACAGGATTAGCTATCCCCCTCTTATTCTGGCATTCTGTAGTTCAGTCCACCGATATGGCCCTTTACACATATACCCATGCATATATAGTGTAGCTCCTTGCTTGCGAGTACTTTGGATGAGTACTCACGGTTGCTTTTCTCCCTCTTTTCCCCTTTCTATACCTGGTTGTCGCAACCAGATGCTGGAGTCCAGGAGCTAGAGATCCCGAGGATGATTCGACGTGGAGTTCGGCTTCGAGGAGTAGTTAGGAGGTCCCAGGCAGGAGGCATGCGCCTCTTTCGATCTGTATCCCAGTTTGTGCTAGCCTTCTTAAGGCAATCTTTTTTAACTTATGTCTGTACTCAGATATTATTGCTTCCGCTGACTCTTGTGTTTTCGAGCTTATGTATTCGAGCCTTCGAAGCCCCTGGCTTGTAATATAAATCTTGTTTTATTTTAATTTGTGTCTAGAGTTGTGTTGTGATATCTTCCCGTGAGTCCTCGATCTTGATCGTACACATTTGCGTGTATGATTAGTGTACGATTGAATCGGGGGCGTCACAAGTTGGTATCAGAGCAAACTGCCTGTAGGAATCCCCCTTCCATACTCCTTGGCCGAAGTCGAGTCTAGACATTGCAAAACTTTTACTAACATGGTTGTGTGGCTTACGGGCCCACGTCGCCATTGGGTGGTATTAGGATCTTTTATTCCTCGACCTTTACTCTGGGACTCTGAACTCTCTCCTATTCGGGTTAAATGATTTTGCTAAAAAGACTAACTGTAGGTTCTCGTAAATACTTTCTCCCGGAGAGCCCCTCACTCCAGATGATCGCTTGCTGCACCAGAAGATTTCAAAGATACTCTCTGAGGTTTTCCCGAGACCCTTGTGCCCACCAAATTTACAATCCCCTACCACCGATATACCCTTATGGATAACTACCTACAATTGTCGTTCATACCTTCATTCTCAGTTGCTCTTGTTATTACAAGATGCCCTAAATTGATCTCCGTTGTTCCGAAAATCCTTTAAGCTTACTGCCTCGCAGTTCCTTGCCGCATGGATACCCCTATGAATAATTCTTCACCCTTATCGAGGAACTGTTCATTACTAGTTGATCATATGATCCACAAGGTACATTGATATACTATCCGGTCTTCCGGTAATTCTCTGCCAGCTGTTGCTGTGCAAATACTTGTCTGCTTGCATTATGGTTGCGTTCCTATGTCTAGCAATATTCATTAGTATCCCTTGTCATCGTCGTTTTCAGCCTTTGATTTGATATGTGGTGAATGCTCGCAATCCTTAGTCGAAATCCTAGAATTCATCCTTCCGGATCAGACGTCATTTTAAACATGAACTGGTTCTCGACCAACCGAATTGCCGTCGGTTGTACCTTTAAGTCTACTCAACTTATCCATCCTTAATCAGAGCGTTTGCTGCTGATCCCTTGATTTGGAAATCGCAATTCCTTTGCATTTGAGATTAGAATTAGTTAGTTATTCCCATAATCTGATGCCTTTGCATTCTTTCTTCCTCTGATTGAGTACCGATACTCACGTCACCTCCGTTATGGACCGCCAAACCCATTGCTGGGTTGTTATCCGATGGTATCATTCACATTCAAATCTTGTGAGTTCTTTCCCTGATGCATAATGCTTTGACAACCATGCTCTACTTTCGAGCTTGTGTTAATTACCCCTAAAAATTTGTGGTATATGTTTCTAGGATGCCCCGATGGGTTGAACCTATGCCTTCCTTAATCTCTGTGAACCCGAAAGTTTTTGCGAGTCATACTCTTTCGATGCTTCGCTAGATAAAATTTCAACAGTACAACTTCTTTGAAGACGAGAAGTGAATGGAAGGTTATGCATTAAAGAAGTGGGAGTCAACCTTGAACTTTGTGTTCATGCCCATGGACCCGATGTGGAACTTACCACGAAAGCTTCTTGCAAGAATATTTAATCATTTGAATAATTCTTCTGGTATCGTAAATTGGACCCCTTGTAGTTATGGTTTCGACCATGCTAACCTTATTCAATGTGTCCGAAAGGAAACCATTCCTTTGCCTCGTATATTCTGACAAGATTAAAGTATCTGCTATCGCAAGTCAACGCTCCAATTCAATTTCTATTCTGATTTGCCTTTGAGTATACCCTCTGGTATCTCGAGAATATCTAAGAACTGTGTTGCATCTTATGAGTTCTTCATCAGCTATTGTTCTTCATTGATTCCAATTTTTCATTGGTCCTGAGTTGTTAGTCGCTCAAGAACACAGGTAAGTGAACCGATTCCGCACTCCGGTTTGATAACCCTAAGTAATCTTCATTGCTTATGAGTTTAATAATCCTTCAAGTCATTCCTAGCCTGATTGGCTACATCATTATCATGCTAATCTTAACTGTGCTACCTGATCCTTCTTCTCACAGCATAATTTTTGAGAATGAGCTAATCGTACGTCGCTCTTCCTCGTCATATCGTTTCACCTCGAAAAGAAAGCTTGATTCTGAGTTGGAGACGTATCCGTGGTTCCTATAATCTTTCGCTACAACACTCCTTTTGCTTGATGCAGTCGTTGTTGTTCGATTGGTTCTTCGTGGATCCTCTCGACAAAATTTGTCGTGATCATCATCAACATTTTGACTCCTTCCAGAATATCAATCAAATTCATAATGACAAGTACCATCCTTGCCCTCGATGATTTGTTTTATCATCGACCCCTTTATTGCCTTCCATTCAACACAAACTTGTCCGTGTTTTGTGTTATACCTTGAGCTCCTCGCTATCTAGCTCATGTTCTATTTTACCTTGGAGTATTACCATCTCTTTTTGTCAAGAATGTGGTGAGAATTTCACCACCCCTTAAGAATTCTTGATATAATAATACCTCCTGCCATCTCTGTTCATTCCTTGGTCCCCGTGTTGTTGTCGATCGAAATACCGACAATTGAGCTATGCCGTGTGAATTCAAAACTTCTAGCAACCCTATTGCTTGTAAGTTAATGAACGATAGTTACATTCTTTGTGTATTAGATATCGAATCACCCTTCTATCATTGGTCTTGCTAACTAAGCCCATAATTAGGGTGCACCGTTCAAACCAATGTTTAAATTGTGTATGTTTTCCTCGAGCATACATCAATATATCATTTGATCTGACAAATGTTATCTCCTTGTTCACATAACTGAGGGCATCCATCTTTTTGGAAATCTCAATGAATTGTCGCTGAGTCCATCAGCCACCCCCTCATCCTCTCCTTGGTTTAATGATGAACTCTTGTTTCGGAACTCGCTTCGATCGTTCATTTCCCGAGAATCTTACAATGTCTTCTCGACAATTTGTGTTGCACCTCTCTTCTCAGGCATCCCGAGTCTGCGGTATCCCGACGCCAATCAGATATGGATCTCGGTCAGATATGATGGTTGGGACATATTTTCAAGAGTTATAACATTGGTCTTCACATGACCCGGTAAGGTGATGTCATGCCCGGTACACCTGGGCGGAGGACCTATCGTTATAGTTTCCTTTTCTGCAAGGTTATCCATTATTTCATGAGGAAATTGTAAGACTTATTCTTAAATGGATCCTTTGTTTATCCAAGTCCGACCTTTGCTTGAAGACCATATCAATGCTATCTCGAAGCATGTCTGTGGTACTCCGATCTTCAATAAAAACATCTGAAGCACAATGCTAAATTTTCCTTATCAAATTATCGAAACACCGTTGTTTGGGTAATGTCATGAACTTCCTCTCCCCTTACCTAAATGGTTTTCTACTTTCTATCCTGGCATGGATATCATGCATTGCTTGTCCTTGGGAAGGATATAACCCTGAATTATGTGTTTAAACACATTTTCCTTTCCATTGTTCTGTTTAATCTGATAATCGTATTTTCCTTTCCATTGGTTGGTTTAACTTTTCTTGTGATCTATATGATCTAAGCAGCAATATTCTCCTGCTTGTGCAAACACCTCGGTGTACAACTCTGTCAGTAAGACCCTGTTACTATTGTTGATGACATTTCGGTAACCACCGATGGACGAGAACTTTGCCTATTGGTCTGCCTCGTTCAACGAGCAGGAAAGTGGTTCTCTTCGTCCCTCGCCCTTGGTACCGACGTTGTTGCCGACATAACTGACATGCCACCCTCTGACATGCCTTGCTATCATGACCATGCAAGATGTCACCGCTCCTCCTACTTTTAACCCACATGGTGGGCCCATAACCCACAGTTCCACAGGATCGAAACCTGACTCTCCTATACACCCCCGGTTTCAAAAGTTATTCCTCGCACTTGACTTTGTATGTAGTTCACGGGCCACCTGCCAGTGATCTATTCTGGTATCAGACGCAATACTTATTCACATTGCTCTAAACCCCTTTCACACTTCGTTTCAGGCAACGAACGATTGCCTATCCATTTGAAACTTCTCATGGTACCTTCTTACTTTGCTCTCGATATCTTCTTAAGTTTCAAATCGAGAGATACTTATGCTTCTTCCCTGAGTTAACTGTCTGATGCTCGATCTTGTTAGAATCCATCCATATAGAGTTTTCCCTTCTTACCCTTTCGTAAGTACGGTGAAGATCCTGAAGGAAGGACGACAACTTCATCATGATGACCTGAAGCAGAGAAATGAAGACATCAGCGCTATGGATCGACCACTTCGAGAAGAGCAACCAAGACCGAGAAGATTCGTTAGGATTTCGTAACCAGACCTTTTCCCCTTATTCCACCTCTTAAATCTCGAGACGAGATTTCTTGTAGTGGAGGAGAAATGTGACGCCCGGGTAGTTAAGCTACAGTGAACCTCCGCTAATGATGCCACGTCCCCTCGGGTATTGTTGATAAACTCGCGTCAGTATGAAACCCAGTTCAAAATTTAAAATAAAAACAAACAACAAAAGTTTTCAAACAATAAAACAAAAAAAATGTTCGGGTTGTGTCAAATATTCCATACTAAATATTGGTGAAGGAGCCACACTTCTGTAAAGTATTTAAGTGCACTATATTAATTAAAACAGTAGCAAAAACAATTATTTAAATACCTTTTATAGTTAATAAAATGTCAAACTAAGTTATTTGGGGACTAGACTTCTGTGACTATGGACTTAGTTGAGATGCTAATTTAGATGCTAAGTGTATATTTTACTAAAACTAAAATAAAATGTAACTAAGATAAAACAGGAAAGAATAAATAAAAAAGAAATGAAATGAAACAAAAAAAGAAAAGGAAAGGACAAACCCCCTCCCCTTGGTCCATTCGGCCCATTTGGCCAACATCCAGTTGGCCCACTTCCCCTGGCCTATATGGCCTGCCCCACCACCTAACCCTAATCCCCTCCCTCACAACCCCCCCGATCCAGTCCCCTTCCCACTCCCCCCACTCGCGCCCCCACTCTCCCTCTCCCCCGATCCAATCGGGATCGGGCTCGAACGTCGCCGCCGCCTGGAGCCACATGGCCGGAGCCCCGTGCCACCCCGACCCCGTCGCCTCGTCCCCGCCGTCGACGACGCCGTCGCCGTCCTCCTCCTCGACCGCCTGCTCGCCGGACCTCGCGTCTTCGCCCTCTTCCCCCGCCGGCCGCCAGCAAGCCTCGGCGCCCCCTCTCCCCATCAATGCCGGTGAGCCCCCCTCCCCCCCGGCCTCTCCTCCTCTCTCTGCCCTCGCACACGACCGCGGCCATCACGCCCCGAGCCGCGTCCAAGCTCGTCGCCCGCGTCGTCCCGCTGCCTCGCGCTCTGGCCTTGCCCTCCTCACCGCTGCTCCGCCCGGTCACCGCGACCCCGTCCCGCCCGGCGTGTCACCTCGCGCGCTCACACCCGTGCTGTGGCCGGCTACCGCGTGCTGCTGCTCCTGCGGCTGCGCCGCCCCCGCTTCTCGCGACCACCACCGTGCCACCGCCCCCGCCTCACCCGCCTGCTCCCCTCGCCCGTGCTGGCCTCGCCCACGCTGGCCTGGCGACCTGCCAGGTCCGCCGCCCTCCCCCGCGCCCCTGGGCATACACCTGCTCGGGCTGCGCCCAGCGCCCGCGTCGCCTGTTCGGGCAGCCCCCGCGGCACCCGAACCCACTATGGCCCTTAGGGCCTATGACATATGGGCCCCGCCCACCTGAGAACGTTTTATAAAAAAAGAGAATTAAATAAATAAACAAATATATAAATTAATTAATTAATTAAGTTAATTAATCATGTTTAATCAATCTAATTAACTAGTTAGTTTAATTAAACCGTAATTAGATTAGGTAAACCCTAATTAGACTAAACATTCAATGACGAATGGGACCCACACGTCCGTTGACCAGTCAACTCCTCTATTGACTGCTGACGTCATGCTGATGTCAGCGTGCACTGTTCTGGATAATGTTGTTTTAAAATAATTAAATAAATCCTAAAAATGATTTAAATCTTTTAAAATTAATATAAATTAAACCGTAGCTCGGATGGAAAAACTTTGTACATGAAAGTTGCTCAGAACGACGAGACGAATCCGGATACGCAGCCCGTTCGCCCGCCACACATCCCTAGCATAGCAAACACACAACTTTCCCCCTCCGGTTCATTTGTCCGTAAACGCGAAACACCGGGAATACTTTCCCGGATGTTTCCCCCTTTCCCGGTACCACCTCCTACCGTGTTAGGGCACACCTAGCACCGCGCATTGGCATGTCTTCCATCGTCATGCTTATGTTTGCATTATATTTATTGTTTCTTCCCCCTCTTCTCTCGCTAGACACCGAGACCGACGCCGCTGCTACCCAGTACGACTACGGTGTTGACGACCCCTCCTTCTTGCCAGAGCAACCAGGCAAGCCCCCCCCCCCTTGATCACCAGATATCGCCTATTCTTCTCTATACTGCTTGCATTAGAAGAGTATAGCATGTTACTGCTTTCGTTTAATCCTATTCTGCTGCATAGCCTTTCATTGTTGCTACAGTTGTTACCCTTACCTGCTATCCTACTGCTTAGTATAGGATGCTAGAGTTCCATCAGTGGCCTTACACTCTTGTCGGTCTGCCATGCTATACTATCGGGCCGTGATCACTAGGGAGGTGATCACGGGTATATACTATATACTTTATATACATGACACATGTGGTGACTAAAGTCGGGTCAGCTCGTTGAGTACCAGCAAGTGATTCTGATGAGGGGGCTGAAAGGACAGGTGGCTCCATCCCGGTTGAGGTGGGCTTGGGTTCCTGACGGCCCCCGACTGTTACTTTGAGGGGGAGCGACAGGGCGGGTTGAGACCACCTAGGAGAGAGGTGGGCCTGGCCCTGGTCGGCGTCTACGGATACTTAATAATAACACGCTTAACGAGTTCTTGGTATTTGATCTGAGTCTGGCCATTTGGTCTATACGCACTAACCAACTACGTGGGAAATTTATGGGCACTCGACGTCGTGGTATCAGCCGAAGCCTTCGTGACGTCAGCGACTGAGCGGTGCGCGCCGGATTGGAACGTAAGCCTGCTCTTGTATTAAGGGGGCTAGTTCTGCTTCCGGCCGCGTACGCAACGTGCAGGTGTGCAATGGGCGATGGGCCCAGACCCCAGCGCCATAGGATTTAGACCGGCGTGCTGACCTCTCTGTTGTGCCTAGGTGGGGCTGCGACGTGTTGATCTTCCGAGGCCGGGCATGACCCAGGAAAGTGTGTCCGGCCAAATGGGATCGAGCGTGTTGGGTTATGTGGTGCACCCCTGCAGGGAAGTTTATCTATTCGAATAGCCGTGTCCCTCGGTAAAAGGACGACCCGGAGTTGTACCTTGACCTTATGACAACTAGAACTGGATACTTAATAAAACACACCCTTCCAAGTTCCAGATATAACCCGGTGATCGCTCTCTAACAGGGCGACGAGGAGGGGATCGCCGGGTAGGATTATGCTATGCGATGCTACTTGGTTAACTTACCATCTACTCCCTTCTACATGCTGCAAGATGGAGGTGGCCAGAAGCGTAGTCTTCGACAAGATTAGCTATCCCCCTCTTATTCTGGCATTCTGCAGTTCAGTCCACCGATATGGCCCTTTACACATATACCCATGCATATGTAGTGTAGCTCCTTGCTTGCGAGTACTTTGGATGAGTACTCACGGTTGCTTTTCACCCTCTTTTCCCCTTTCTATACCTGGTTGTCGCAACCAGATGCTGGAGTCCAGGAGCTAGAGATCCCGAGGATGATTCTACGTGGAGTTCGGCTTCGAGGAGTAGTTAGGAGGACCCAGGCAGGAGGCCTGCGCCTCTTTCGATCTGTATCCCAGTTTGTGCTAGCCTTCTTAAGGCAATCTTGTTTAACTTATGTCTGTACTCAGATATTATTGCTTCCGATGACTCTTGTGTTTTCGAGCTTATGTATTCGAGCCTTCGAGGCCCCTGGCTTGTAATATAAAGCTTGTTTTATTTTTATTTGTGTCTAGAGTTGTGTTGTGATATCTTCCCGTGAGTCCTCGATCTTGATCGTACACATTTGCGTGTATGATTAGTGTACGATTGAATCGGGGGCGTCACACCGGTACCCGTACTCAATTGAGCAGGCCTCGGGGCCCCAGCCTGCGTCGTCGATGTAGAGCTTGCCGCGACGACTCTTGGTCATCCGGCCCACAGCATATCCCTTGATCCCTTCAAAGTTGCCCTTCAAGAACTCGAAACCACCGTGCGGTAGCCCCACGGTGGGCGCCAACTGTCGTGGGGTTGTCACGGCAGATGTCCTAGTGTGAGGACTTAGTCGTGGAGCCATCGCAATGAGATTAGCTTAAAGGGGTTAAACGAGACAAAGGACTTAGGGAGTTTCTACTGGTTCGCCCCCTTGCGGTGAAGGTAAAGGCCTAATCCAGTTGAGGTGGTATTGCTTATGTCTCGATTACCAGGGAGCGGATACGCTTGACCTAGCTTTCGATCTCTGGTTTTCTTGCCCTAACTCGCCGCCGAGTCGTCCCTTTATATACTCAGGTTGACGCCCGGTGGCTCACAAAGTCCCGGCCGGCTCATAAACGTATTTGGCCCGGTGACTTAACTACAATTGCCTTATAATACAAGTCATACACATATGACGGTTTACACCTACGGGCCTTAAGCCACCTTTGGGCCTTGGGCCCTTCATAAGTTATCCTCATGAACCGCCATCTTTGATTCCTTCATGGGCTTTGTCTTATGAGTCGCCATGGGTATAACCCGGCCCCTCCTGGGCGGGTTAACTCAATAGCTATATCCCCAATAGTCACCAAAACACATAACTCATATACAAATCGTCATCGAACGTTAAGCGTGCGGACCCTATGGGTTCGAGAACTATGTAGACATGACCAAGACACATCTCCGGTCAATAACCAATAGCAGAACCTGGATGCTCATATTGGCTCCTACATATTCTATGAAGATCTTTATCGGTCAAACTGCATAACAATATACGCCATTCCCTTTGTCATCGGTATGTTACTTGCCCAAGATTCAATCGTCGGTATCATCATACCTAGTTCAATCTCATTACCGGCAAGTCTCTTTACTCGTTCCGTAATGCATTATCCCGCAACTAACTCATTATTCACATTGCTTGCAAGGCTTATAGTGATGTGCATTACTGAGAGGGCCCAGAGATACCTCTCCGATACTCAGAGTGACAAATCCTAATCTTGATCTATGCCAACCCAACAAACACCTTCGGAGACACCTGTAGAGCATCTTTATAATCACTCAGTTACGTTGTGACATTTGATAGCACACAAGGTGTTCCTCCGGTATTCGGGAGTTGCATAATCTCATAGTCAGAGGAATATGTATAAGTCATGAAGAAAGCAATAAACTTAACGATCATTATGCTAAGCTAACGGATGGGTCTTGTCCATCACATCATTCTCTAATGATGTGACCCCATTCATCAAATGACAACACATGTCTATGTTTAGGAAACATAACCATCTTTGATTAACGAGCTAGTCAAGTAGAGGCATACTAGGGACACACTGTTTTGTCTATGTATTCACACATGTACTAAGTTTCCGGTTAATACAATTCTAGCATGAATAATAAACATTTATCATGATATAAGGAAATATAAATAACAACTTTATTATTGCCTCTAGGGCATATTTCCTTCACGTGCATGCAGGGTCATTTTGGTACAAAGTACAGCTCCAGCTCATTGCATTGGTATAAGAGCTAGCAACTATGCGCAGTATAAATTGAAAAGGAGGGAGTACTATTTACTGGTATTTATCTGTTTTAGACCCTGTTAGTTACTGCATTTTCTATTGAGTTTTAACATTCCGGAAAATATGTGGTTATTATATGTGGCATGTTCAATGTGTTTGCTTTTTAGCAATCCCTATAACATGTCCTATTAGTACAACGACATTGTTTTGCGATCAAGATTGTGTTTTCTCGCACAACAATATTGATTTGCGATTGGGAATTTTTTTCTCGCAAAATAATCTAATTGCGATTGAGATCAATTTTCTCTCGCAAAATATTAATTCACTGCACTGAATTATCTTGCAATTTGATAGAAGATCTCATTTAATTTGAGATCTATACAATTCAAGTTTTTCACTTGAGGATCAAGTTTGCAACATCATTATTATCCACTACATTAGTAGTGTATATCCGTAGAGTACCTTGTACCCCAGAATAAAGTATGATGTAATATATTTCCATGTTATTCTACATGTTGAGATTAATTACATCTACTATTTGCAATTGAAATTTTCAATTTCTTGCAAAATAGAAATCAATTCATCTCACTTGAGCCTTTTTGGCTTAATACGAGCAAGAATTGGTATGCAAAATTCTTAGTGATTTCTTCAAATTGATGTATTGGGATCACAAGGTAGTGTGTAGATCTACTGCTTTGCAGATTATCACCACTACTGTTTAAGCCAACATTTCGTCATATTCGACATTATGATTGCTCAACATTGTGCTCTCCCATGCATTTTATTAAGTTATGACATAAGATACTAGAAGTATCTACTGATTTCATCAGATTATACTCTCTAGTGCTGAGAGATGGACCCCGAAATTTATTTTGGGGAGTATCTACAAGGTGTCATGCTTAACGATTTGAAGTTCATAGTAATGGTTTCAAGCTAACTCC
>NC_057796.1:79386601-79387461 GCF_018294505.1 Triticum aestivum | reverse complement strand
ACAGGACCCCCGTTTCGACCGTAGGAGGTCCGTTTCGTCCATTTTGCTGTACGCCACACCCGTCCCGATCAACAGGACCCCCGTTTCGACCGTAGGAGGTCCGTTTCCTCTGTTTTGCGGTACGCCACACCCCTCCCAATCAACAGGACCCCGTTCCGAACGTAGGAGGTCTGTTTCCTCCGTTCAGCGGTACGCCAGGCCTCGTTTCCATCGCCTGTTCCGTCCAAGCCCTCCCGATGAACACGACCATGCATTATGTTCGACCCAGCCGGTTGGCTCCCACGCGTTCCGTTGCCTCCCGATGAACACGATGCATTCCGTTGCCTCCCGATGAACATGACGCATTCCGTTGCCTCCCCATGAACACGACGCATTCCGTTGCCTCCCCATGAACACGACGCATTCCGTTGCCTCCCCATGAACACGACGCATTCTGTTGCCTCCCCATGAACACGACGACGACGCTATTTCTCCGTTCCGACCCAGCCATGTACACGAGCCCTGGCCGTACGTTTGCGCGAGTAGGCGTTTGAGACCCTGCCCGTATGTACACATACGTGGCCGTATTTTCTTTCTTGCACCCTGGCCGCTGTACGTACGTGTACATGCTACGTGCGCGCCTCTACTACGACACGTGTGTGCCTCTACATCGACCAGTATGTACGTACACGTTCGCGACCAGAATGACAACGCTACGTACGCTTCAACCAGGTGGGTCCCGACTGTCAGGCACTTCCTTGCCTGCGACGATGTAGCTGGTGGGTCCCAGCAGTCAGGGGGCGAATCATTTTGTTTTTTTTGCCCGGACGCACTTCCTTGCGTGCGAAGGTGTAGCTGCTGGGTCCCAGCAGTCAGGGGGG
>NC_057796.1:79375221-79386281 GCF_018294505.1 Triticum aestivum | reverse complement strand
GCGTGCGAAGGTGTAGCTGGTGGGTCCCAGCAGTCGGGGGGGCGAATCGTTTTTTCGGACGCAGTTCCTTGCGTGCGAAGATGTAGCTGGTGGGTCCCAGCAGTCAGGGGGGCGAATCGTTTTTTTTCGGACGCACTTCCTTGCGTGCGAAGATGTAGCTCGTGGGTCCCAGCAGTCAGGGGGCGAATCATTTTTTTCGCAAAATACGGTGGCCCGTCCGGTGGGTCCCCGCTGTCAGGTGGAGGAATAATTATTTTGCGTGTAATAAGGAGGCACTTCCTTGCGGCTGCCGTGGACCCAGCTGTCAGCCTCTCCAAGTACAGTCCACGTCCAATGGAAGTCGTTCCTTGACCTCGTTGACCACGCCGCGCCGAGAGCACCAGGGCGGTGGACGACGGCGAGGCCTAGGAAGGGGACGATGCGGAGCCGGGGAAGACGCGGCAGTGGATGCACACGCGGAGAGGAGTACGAGGGTTCACTGGTTCGGCTGCGCTGCCGTCGCCGTATAATAACGGGGGTGTGGGTGAATGGAGGGATGGCCTGGCCAGCGGTGGGAGTAGTAGGGGGCGGTGAGGCCTCCGCGGCAGCACAGCCGGCCACGGGAGGCAGGAGCAGGCGGCACGACAGGCGCTGCTTTGGGCGGCTGGAGCAAGAAGACCAGAGGTTGAAGAAGCACGACGGTCGTTCGATGGACATCGTACGGTTACTGCAGCTAGAATCATTTATATTGACTAAGTTGACAAAGCCCTTGGTACGTCAACTTAGTAGGCCCAATGGTCAGCTTCCGAAACGGTGCGCCCCAGATGTCAGGGGAGGAATCATTTTTTGGGCGAGTGAAGCTAGAATATCCGAGATTGAAGAAGAAGCACGGCATCCATTGGATGAACATCCAACGGCCACTGCTGCTAGAACCGTGTGTTGACTATAAGTTGACAAAGCCTTGCATACGCGTCAACTCTGTTTCTTTAGGGGACGCGTCAACTTTGTAAGGCCAGAAGTGTGTGGCAGAGAACTTATAGCCCATTTGAGATTTGTAAGAATGTGTAGCCCATTTTTGAATTCTAATGGAATTTACTACAGCCCATTTACAGTTTGTTAAAAGTACAACCCATTTCAACCAACCGTTCAAAACAGAATTCAAATAAATTTCCCACATTTTGATGGGATCCGAAATATTTTTATCTCGAAATTTCTAGTCAGATTAAATACAATTTCAATATAAATTTATATTACGTAAAAATCCAACGAAACATTGCGCTCGCAACAATTAATGAAATTAAAATTTTCAATATCCAAAAATAATATTTTATAAAGTAATCACGTGTTTGGTGCATTTTTTATAGTTACTGCCCAGTTTTTATAATTACATCCCATTTATTATTTCTTAAAGCCCATTTTCTTGTTAAGCCTAATGCATCCCTCCTAGGAAAGATTTGCAGCCCAGCGGGGCGGAGAATAACAACTTGACCTTGCCTAGGTATTCCTAAAAAAAGTATAGCTGGGCTAGCCACTTTCAGCTTGAAAAAAATTAATATCTGGGCTGGATATCTGGCCTGGGCTAGACGGGCCACAGCCCGCCCAGTTAATACCTGCAGCGATGTTTTCGTTGTTGTTCAGAGGAGAAAAATTAATATCTGGGCTAAACATCAAAAAACTCTGCAGTGCTCACACCTCAAAAACACAAATACTGCTCGAGCTGCTTGGTCCCAGCTATCGGCCGCTTCTTGTGCAATTCTCTCGTTTATTGACTACTACATAGGTTGACAATGGTGTGGGACCATGATGTCAGGAAACCAGGAGGAAGCAAAATAAATTATAATTATATATATAATAAGGAGGCACTTGCGTACGAGAGGCTTTGGACCTCGTGGGTCCCCATTGTCATCCTCTCCAAGTAAAGTCATCTCCTCGCCCGCGCGCGCTTTTCGACCGAAACAGTCAGCGCCGCCCGCCCCGCTTCCCGGTGCAGGCGATTGCTCCGCCTTCAAACGACACAAGTGCCGTCCATCCGTCCATCTGCCGCCCACATTAATGATACGCGGTTGCCGAGGCGGCTACTCCAGCGCCACACGTCCGTCCCTGCGCCCGCCCACCATTGCTATATAAACTGCTGCGCCGGCCATAGCCGCAGTCATCCGCATTTGTTCCCTTTCTCCTGTCCACACCACTACTGCCCACCATGGCTTCCTCGTGCTCCAGTGCTCTTCGGGACGGGCGGACGACGAACCACAAGGAGATGGCAGCCATTGCTGCCGACCGGCTGGCCGGCAGGCAGCCGGAGGACGACGATGTCCCAATGGAGAACATGGTAGTCGACGATCCGGCGCCAACCCCCTCCTCTGCGCCATCCTCGCCGGTGCATTGCACCATGACCATCGGCGAGGCCCGTGCCCAATATATGGACAGGGTGAGGCAGATGCGTGAGGAGCAGTTCTGGGAGGCGTAGGCCGACGCCGCCTATAACCACCATCTCCTCCAGGAGCACCTGCAGGCAGAGGAGCAGATCGCCGCGGAGCGGGCGGAGCAGGAGGCGCTGCTCGACTCGTACCGCTCCGCCCGCAAGGGCCGCCTCGAGCGCTGGCGGTACCGCATGTGGGTGGCGCAGGTTGCGGCCGCCTACAAAGAGGCTAGCAAATAGGGCGATGAAGCGGGCGAGGCACTGTTTGGCGAGACCAAGGACGAGGCAGAGGACAATGTTGGCTCCGACGAGTCCCCGCTCCACTAGCGTCGACAAGGCCCTGCTCTGCCGAGGCCCCGCGGCGCCAACAACAAGGCAGAGGACACTGCCGGCTCCGCCGAGGCCCCGCCCCGCCAACAACGAGGCAGAGGACATCGCTGACTCAGCCGAGGCCCCACCCTGCCGGCAACGTGGGGGAGGATTTCTACCGCTCCGCTGAGGCGCCGCCCGCCGGCAACGAGACAGAGGACATCGCCGGCTCCGCCGAGGCCCCGCCCCGCTGCCAACGAGGCCGCGCCACACAGAAAACAAGGAAGAGTAGAACACGGTAGGTCGCCGCCGCTCAGGTCCAAGTAAGGCCACCGCTGCTACCCTCCGGTTGAAGCCAAGTTAGGCGGGTTGACCATTGACGGCCGGTTAGCTTCTTGGCGGCGACGTGGAGTCGAAGAGCTGCGCTGGAGAAGAACGCTGCTTCTACTTAACTGCTGGTGCAGTTGGCTGACTGACACGTGGGCCCAATAGGCCACATGTCAGTTACGCAACCGCACCTGCAGTTAAGTCACTGAAGCTTCTGTTCAGCTCAGCAAGACACAGGTGGGTAGCTTCGGTTAATTAATTATACCTCCAGCGCACCCCTTTTTAGTTGAAGAATGTATGAAATGTAATGAAATCCGGCATGTTTATATGAAATCCGACCGTGTATGAATGAATTTATTTCGATTGGTTCGAATTCCTGTATCACTGGCATTGGATGAACATGCATAACAATACGTACTAGCATTATTCCCAGGGTGATCACCTCGTTTGCAGCAGTTTCACATGTACTCCCTCCGGTCCTTTCTAGTCGTGCATACAAGTTTTGTCTGCAATCAAAGTATCTCTACTTTGACCAATCTTATACAAAAAAGTATGCACTTTCACAATGTGCGAAGTAAAAAGGAACAGAAGGAGTACAAAGAGTTTGAGCAGCTTTTTAGCATTTCTGTACATTGCAATCAAACACACAGGCCTGGCAATTCATAGAGAACATTCAAAACAATCGATGATTATGCATCTTAGCGACTCACATGTCAGAGGCAATATTTACTTCACAACTAAAGAATAAAGAAAAAATTGATCTACGCTGCTGACAGCAAAGGGCGTCCCATTCGAAAATATCAAACGCATGTCTTGCTAAAATCAATGAGCAAAATTTGACAAGGTTGTCCCATTCCAAAATATCAAATGCCTACGATTGTGGAATGGGCAGGGTTTGCCATCAGTTCAGACATTGACATGGCACCTCGTGCTAAATAAACCAGCTGTTCTTTTTGTGCAGTTCCACCAAAATCAACCAAATTCGCGCGTAGCTTGTATGATTTCGCCCTTATATGTTGCGACGCCTTGAACTTATCGGCACCTTCTTTCTTGTGGTGGAAATGAATGATTTGATGTATTCATGAACATTTTGTGCAGTTCCCATTGAAATCAGGCTGAGCACCCCTGTTTGCACAAATACAAAAAAGTGATTAGTATAAAGCAAACTGTACTATGAATTGACAGTTTCAACAGGCACATACATGGTCCATGTAGAGCACACTTTTAGAAAAATGGAACTCACCAGAAAGAATCCTAGAACAACATTGTACTCGCGCATCACAGCAAAAAAATGGAGATTTGTCAGTCCTTCTGAGCTGAAGTTAGTTTGGTCTTGTGGGGAGTAATGTAACCATCCTTCAACTGCTCCTTCTGATGAGAAGATAGACATGGCTTCTTCATCCTGGCATAATCGGAACTAGTCACTTCACGTACTCCATATTCTTCTTCAGAGGAAGATGATCCTGTTGTGCAAAGACAAGAGGACTACTAAATGCTAGCATCCCTGTTTACTCGAAAAAAAGGAAAGGAAATATTTAAAACAGCACAGATGAAGCACTTCTCAAGGACAATACCACTTTTTCATGACAGTATCTAAACAGTAGCACAACACCAATAGAGATGACAAAGCTCAATCATATGGATGAAATCAGTGGGCGAGTACCAACCTTTGTCAGGAGGTTTATTGTGTAGAGCATACAGATGAAGCACTTCTCCGGAACCATCTGTTGCTATCTACGGTGGTTGCCATGCTTACTATATACTCCTCGATTAGTTTAATGTTTCCAACATCTTCTTGTGCAGTTCCACTAAAATATAAGGTATCTTCAAAGAAGATCCCTGTTTGCACAAGTAGAGATAATTACATATTACATTAAGAGTGGCATCAAATCAGTGGCAAAACAATTGCTCGTTCCAGCCATAGCAATAAATTAAGATGCAAAACTATATCATTACTTGTGTCATCACAGTTCCAGTGCTTCATTACAGCACCGGGAGTTGATTTTTGTTTTTCTTCCGCTTGTTCTTCCCCTTCATCACTTGGTTCAATAACAGACAAGCTTCGCCTTCAATGTAAGATTTGGCATGTCAATTAGGGAGCACAAGTATAGTACTAAACTTAATTTTCTGATGAAAGTGGCAAAATACAGGCCAGCAGTTGTGAAATATCCTTATCTTACCTCAATGGGATATTACGGTGCACATACAGATTGGAAGTCTTGTCTCCATTTGTGCAGTTCACTAAAATCAAGCAACATTATCGTACAAGTAGCACAACATATGAAAGCACACTGCAGAATCATGTGAAAGAAGGCTAGTACTGACCTCTCATGATGCAGAATTCAAACAACTCACAAGAAGAAGATCTGAACCAAATTCGCCTTAACGGATAGGAAGTAAGATCTCCTCTTGTGCAGTTCCACTAAGATCAAGCAATCAAGCGACGTTGTTGGTGTGACATTTTGGTTGAACTGCACAAAACATTCTTAAAACAAAAGTGTTTTGTGCAGTGCAACAAAAGGTCACAATGGCAATGAGGTGAAGTAGATAACCATGTTTACACAGAGGTGCAAAGGAAACAATTAGTGGTCAATAACGGTGGATGACACAGAAGCCAACAAAAAGAAGCATCTACCTTATCTAAATGGGAAAGAAAGCAAGACAGTAGCATTTCTCAAACGGTGGCATTGATTAATATTAACATAGAGATTATATTAACAATAAAATTCGTTAAACATGTAATTTGCTTTTAACTGTGGCATTGCATCAATTTTCCAGCGGCATTATTAGAGGATGTTTGTTTACATGGACATTTTGGTGTAGGGACTAAAAAAACTCCGTCTCAGTCCCATCTAAACCAAACAGGAGGGACTTTTAGGGACTAAAAGTGGGCATTTGGGACTAAAGAAAGAAGACCCCGAGGGAGTCTTTTTGGGACTTTTTCCAACAGTTGCCCCTGCCACGCATCGCAGCTTGTCTCTATTAGTTCATTACTAGGGGTAACATGGTCTTTTAGCATGTCATTTAATAACCTCTAGTCCATGTTTAGTCCCTGGAACCAAGCAGGTAGGGACTAGGGAGTTTTGAACCAAACAGGGCCTTAGATTAACAACAGCTAATGAGTTGCACGGGACAGTGGACGCACTAGCACCATGTGCATCTACCGATGTACTGTGGTCATGCACAGTCTGTTGCAACAAAGAACAAACAACCAAGGAGCATATTTGTGTTGGTCCTAGTTTTGTTATCTTTAGACACCTTTCCCTATGTGAGTGCAGCAAATCTAGTCCTGCTCAAACTCTACAGCCTTGTCCCTTCCTTTCCTTTTTGAACTAGTACTTTCGCCCCTTCCTTTCCTCTTTGAACCACGTCCTAGATTTATGCGATACAACTTTCCCCACTACTTTCCCCATTCCTTTCCTCTTTGAACCACGTCCTAGATTCATGCTATACAACTTTCCCCCTTCATTTCCTCTTTGAACCACGTCCTGGATTCATGCTATATACAACTTTTCCCACTACTTTCCCCCACTCCTTTCCTCTTTGAACCACGTCCTAGATTCATGGTATACATGCAGCTAGAGCAATGCATGTGGAGTAAGTAAATTATACCTTAAGGTTCTTGGGGCGTGGTTCGGTGGGTGACAGGACGACGGCGAAGAAGAAGGGGTCGGAGGCCCTCCCGCGCCGCCGCTGGGTGGAAAGTGAACAGCTGCGCCGGTAGTCCCTCGCCGACGGCGACAGCGTTAAGCCTCCTTCCCTTCCCGGCGGACGGATCATACCAGCTCTTTGAGCAGCAGTGAGGGGAGAGAGAGCCCAACGAAGTCTTGTTTAGATCTGGAGAGGGCGAGAGAGTGTGAAGAGAGCAACTACAAGTGCTGAGGCTCCAGCGGGACAGGGCGAGAGAGTGTGAAGAGAGCAACTACAAGCGCTGAGGCTCCAGCGTGTATATATATACTGGAGAGAGAGTGTGAAGCGTGCAAACCCTACAAAACATTTTGACCAGTCAAAGAATCCTCCTGGCACAAATTATGCTCAAGTGTAGTTATCGAACCCGAGACCTCAAGTTTGATGAGCGAACAGGCTAACCAGCTACACAACCCTCCCGTTATGTTCAACGAGAGGGAAATAACCTTTTATACATTCCTGCATTCGTGTGACAAGCATGCCGTGTTTTTTTGTGTGTGTGGGAGTCATTGGGATTTCAATCATAATCGTGTCATGTGGCTTTGGTGGTAAGACTATCCACAGTGGTGCAGAAATAATGCAGCCTTAGTCACCTTACCTCTCTCCACATAGTACGTTGGGTCCCAC
Organism: Triticum aestivum; assembly: GCF_018294505.1. Lineage (NCBI taxonomy): Eukaryota > Viridiplantae > Streptophyta > Magnoliopsida > Poales > Poaceae > Triticum > Triticum aestivum. Next base: position 79,378,933 of record NC_057796.1, on the reverse strand, counting down.
CAGCGAGAGGATGAAACAAACAAATTAATAAGAAAAATTAAAAGCGCCAGCGGTGTATCTTACCTCACACATCTCGCTACTGCTCGGGAACACTGTCCAATTGATCCCTCCGTTCGCTCATGTACTATTTTAAGTGAATCCTTATTATAACATGCACACAAAATTTTGGGCACTTGTATTCGACTTAAGTCAGTGTGCCACCGTATCTCGTATACTTACTACTCCCTCTGTCTAGGTGTAATAAGTCACGTTAGAAGGTGCAACGGGACCAAGGTGCGTGCGTGTGCGTGTGTGTGTGTATGTGTGTGTGTGTGTGTGTGTGTGTGTTTAACAGCATGTGTGTGTTAGAGAGAGCGACAGATCGACCTACTCCTACAGAGAGATGTTGTGTAGTGTACGATTTTAGCCGCGAGAGTCGGTGCATCCTCTCGTTTCCGGGCGTGTCCGGTAGGGACATGCGGACAGCTGCCACGCCCGCTCCTGACCAGCCTGGCCCACCCAAAGCCCCTCCATCGCCCGCGCTCGCTTCCCGCCCGAAACGGTCAGTGCCGCTCCAAAGAATCAGTGCCGCATTCATGCCCGGGCAGAGCGGACGCGACCTCTCACTGGCGCAAGAGTGATGGTTGCTTCGTCCGTCGAACTTACTGCTGGGTCTATGTGATTTGACGGCTCATTGGTCTTTATTACTGAGGTGGTAGGACTGCTGGATGTCCCACGCTTTCGGCGAAAGGAGGTACTACTACTAGATTAAAATTTTATCTATTCTTACAGCGGAGGCGTGCAAGAGCAGTGAAAACACGCAGGCTCAGTGATTACATGGCTCACCTCACACTATCACCGTGCGACACCTAACTCTTTACATAGTACTCCCTCCGTTCCTAAATATTACTAGATGAGTCCCCGCGCGTTGCCGCGGAACAGCGGTATATCTCTCTGCGCAAAATTATCGATTTCATAGAACTAAAAAAACTCTATAACCGCATGACAAATGTGGTAGCCAAACTAAATAAACTCCCATCATCATTTAGATCATCCCACGTAAGGAAAAAAGATCAGCCAACTCCTACTGCATAATGGGATTATATTTTCCTTTTTGACATGTTAATGGGACTTAAAAGCTCACTTACATGCATGCTACCGGTGCATGCTTGCATGCAGACATGTTGATGTGATTTAAAACCCACTCACATACATGTGCCACGGTATTTCTGCATGCTTGCATGTGGCTTAGTGCGGAGCCTCTCAACGTCTAGATGAGACGGCTATTATGGACTGATTTACTTCATCTAACGGCTACATCAATTTTGATGATGTGGCTCAAGGAGAGGATAGAGAATTCCTAGTAGTGGGGGCTAGCTATTACTAGTAGATAAGTCTTTGTAGAGATTCCACTACATACGGAACAAAATGAATGAATCTACACTTAAAATGCATCTATATACATCCGCATGTGGTTCATGGTGAAATCTCGACAAAGACTTATATTTAGGAACGGAGGAAGTACTAGTATAGTACGTACTGTAATTTATCAGCGAGATAAATTTGTACAATGCTATGAAGCTTCCAGCTTCTGTTACATGTATCTTGCGTCCAAGGTTGCCCGTTGCAACATTTCATCAAATACAAAGGAGACTAACATGCATGCTATTGCATCTCAATGATTGACAAATCATAGCAAATATGTACTCCCTCCGTTCTAAAATAAGTGTCTCAACTTTGTGCAAACTTTAGTACAAAGTTGTACTACTACTAAAGTTGACACTTATTTTGGAACAGAGGCAGCTAAAGAAAAAAATGATCCATGCAGTCCCTAGCCCTTGAACCATGAACCCTGACCAGGCTTCAATTTGCTGGCAACGTTCGAGCTTCCTAATAAATGAAGTTTGCAACCTTTTGACCATCCGATCATTTTGTGCAGTTTCACCAAAATCGAGATGAGCATCCCTGTGGCAAAGAAATTGAAGAAGCGTGATTAGAATAAGATTACTGGGACTAGTTGATGAGACATAAAATCATCACAAATACAGTACTTAGAAGCCAGTAGAGGTATGTGCGGGGCAAAGAAGTAGAGAAATATCCACAGGGAGTGATGTGGGCAGCTGGAGCAGTGGTGCAAGCCGGCTGTAAAGGGAGTTGTACCTGAGGGACATAGCTCAACCTTGAGGAGGGCGGCGGGAGGAGGCAACTGCCCACGTCGCGGCAGTGAGCAAGGGACGAAGGCAACCTCACCGGCTTTGTGAGAGAGAACGGCGGGGACCACTGATCGGGACGTGCCGACAGTGGGTTTTCGCCGTCGGCGACGGCCACCGCATCTACACTAAGCATCCACCCCTTCCCCAAGCGGACGTGATCCGCCGGGATGTTAGAGATGTGGCCACAGTCGTTTTGTGCGAGAGAGTGTGAAGAGACCAACCCCAACAAGCAACCGTGTAGGCTGGCCCATCCTGACTATGTATATAGTGGAGCGGTTTCCTTTTCTCTCCATATGAACCTATCATATTGCGTACGTGCCACTGAAGAAAAAAACTTTATTTATAAATGACGCGGCACCTACTACTCGTTCTCCTATAACCTTGCGCTTGGCATCTCCAAAATATTAACCTTGCGATTGGCTCTTCGCCTCTTTGGGAAGTCGAGCAATAATGGTAGTGCAGTATATATCGTTCTGGCTATATGAGACCAAATGAATTGTTGCACGTCCACCACGTGGGCGAGGGTCGAGGGGCGAGGGAGAGTGCTACATACGGAGCAAAATGAGTGAATCTACACTCTAAAATACGTCTATATACATCAGTGTTTGGAGTATGTACTAGTAGTTCATATTGAAATCTACTAAAGGACATATATATTCCAAACAATATGATATAATCTCTATAACCAAGGTAGTAGGGACGAGGAGTAAACGGAGGGAGTAGTAAATTTTTCTCCTCGTCCTGCGAGCCACCGCGCGCATGGGCGAGAGAGCGGGCGTAAGGCGGAGCAAGCTTCACCTCATCCTGCAAGCCACCGCGCCCGTGGGCGGAGGAGACGGCGTACTAAGCAAGCTTCTCCTCGTTCTGCGAGTTGACAGGACACATCAAAAGTACTCCAGTGTATAGAGCCTTGCCTCTAAGGTAGGCCCCACATGGTTTGCCTCTTTTTTTAACATAACACGTCAAGTCGCAATTTGTTTGTTCACCCGTGGTAGACGATCCTCCCTCCACCAAGTGGACAACCAGTACACGTGCCAAATTACCACGTGGGCTGCCTTTTTCGTACAGAAATGAGCTCCACCGTGTACTCACGCGGGTGTGGTTGGGAAAGAGACGGGAGTACGTGCGCCGTGCATGCACCTCTTCTCTTCGTGCACGTCCCCCACCTACGTGGGTGTGTGTGAGAGATACAAACCGCGTTCGTGAGTGGTTTTTGTTTTGGGGTGGGGGTGGGGTGGGGGGTTGATTTCGTGAATTATTTGTGGGAATATGTGTCGATGACATCTCAAAAAAATTGCATGCAATGTGTGTGAAATGGAGACCTATCCATATCATACATAGAGGGTCGGGCAATCCACGAGAAGAGAGGGAGCGGTCATAGCTATCGATAGAGTCGAAGAGAGGATCAAGTGGGTGGGTGCGAGATCGATGAAGAGAGCCATCGAAATTGTGTGTGTGTGTGTGCAAGTCAAAGATATAGGGCGACTGGCCTACCGGAACGTTAGAGGGCACATGTCAAG
>NC_057796.1:79371961-79374917 GCF_018294505.1 Triticum aestivum | reverse complement strand
TGTGTGGCAGGGAGACATGACTAGAGCGCTCGATGTATCGGTGTGTGTGGGGGGGAGGGGGTGGGGGGAGGGGTAGGCAGAGGCCTAACTATAGAGGTAGAACGACTCGTATATCTGTTGAGAAGGAGAGACCCAGCTATGTCTTGAGGGAGATCGGTCGACATCCATACATAACTGAAGGACGGGAAATATGATGGGACAGAGAGAGAGAGGGAGGGAGAGGGAGGGAGAGGGGTAGAGTGCTGGATGGGTGATGGAGTTGCTTCTCGAAGATGGTGGGAGAGGCCTACTAGACAAACTGAGGGTGGAACTGCAATGTTATCAATAAGAGTGGGGATGTGTTTCTGTGTGTGCCTGTGCGTGATAGATCTATCGGGACGCATCCATGGATGATGAAGGGGAACCATGTGTTTGGTAAGCAAACTTAACTAGATCGGTAGATCAATTGTTGTTTGTCGGAGGAAGGGAGAGACACAACTAATGAGGTAGATCGATTGACGTGTGGGTAAAAACGAGTTATAAGGACCTAGCTAGCTATATGTATAGCGAGAGATCGGTCGGTGTACGTCCATTTGTTAGAGGCAAATAAGGCCCAGCGAGACGGATAGACAGAGAGAATGGAGCTAGGAGGTGGTGCGAGAGGCCCAACTACTACCTAGATAGGGGGAGGAGTGTGCGGTTGTGAGATCGATGAAAAGAGGGGCAAGAGTTTACACATGTGTCTGACCGTATGAGAGACACGAGGCAAGGACACATAAAAGAGGTGATTGAAGGGGTGTGTGTGTGTATGTTGTAGGCAAGCATCGCTGGAGAGGTTTATCGATCGGTGTGTGTCGGAAAGGAGTTGTGGAGACTCTGGGAGAACGGCCTAAAGAAAAAAATGAATGTGCCCGGTGGATAGAATGCCGAGGGAGGGGGAGGGCGAGGAGGGCGTGTGCATCCACGAGAGAAAGTTAGTGGTAGCTACAAAGGTTAGAGGATTGTGTGGGTGTAAGAGACTAACAAAGATCATAATTTGATATGAAAGCGGATTCATATATTTGAATAGGAGATCATAGTGTTTTAAACATTCCATGCATGAATATAGCGGTGATACACGTGATGTGCACATGTTATACCATAATGTGATAATGCATGGCGTTTGCAACTCACAGCTAAATGCCGAACAATCTAAACCATACTATACATCAAACAATCTCACATTTTATTTGAATTTGTGATAATGTGTGGCGTTTGCAGCTTACAATTAAATATCGAAAAATCTAAACAATACTATATATCGAACATTCTCACATTTTATTTGAATTTGTGGTAATGTGTGGTGTTTGCAACTCACATCTAAATACTTGTAGGCGTAGGGGGCGGGGCACCATACATAATGTGATAAACACATTATACATATGAGACATGGTTTAGATTATGAAGATCTAGCTAGAGCTAGAAATGTAATGTGATTTGAAATCAAAATAAAGTGGATTCAAAAAATCTAGTTTGAGTTCATATAGTACACATATTTCATATGTAACTCGAGACTAATCATGTGGTGTGTTGTGAAGATAATACACAAACAATGGTTTAACTTGACAATAATGATGATTGTAGATCTTATTAAAACAGAGAAACGAATTCAAATGCTTTGACTTCACAACAATCATTACTGTAGATCTTATTCAAAAAGAGAAACGAATTCAAATTTAGTTCATATTGAAGCGGTAGTATATACGTTTGGAATGCACTAAAACGTTCATTTGAGTAGTAGGTTGCATGCATTATACACGTAGCGAAATATTTTAATTGAACATAAAATGAATTCAAAGTTTTGCATGACATTTGTAGTGGCATTGATTTGGTACAGTACACGTTAGGCTTGTCCGGAAATTTCAACCCGCGCCTTGTTAGCCCGAAATATTTAAGATATATCTTTGTCTCGTTGTGCTCCGACAACTCCCTCCATCTCAACCCGCGCCTTGCTATTCCGAAATTACAACGCGCGCGAAAACTCCCACCTCCTGTGAAATCCCGACACACGAAATGCCCGTGGTACCCCTGAACCGAAAGAACCACCTCAAATCGGTGGGGGTACTTTCGTAACTTACCCCACATTACGGACAGGCGCGTCTCTAAGCCATGGTTCCCCACTGCCATCCCATCCGCCCACCCATTCATACACCGGGGCCGTAAAACCCGCGACGAAACCCCACACCCTGCTCCGTCCACCACCTAGCCGGAGCCTCTTCCCCGACGACGTCGTCCACAGCAAGACCTCGACGTCCCTCATCCACCGTACCGGATGAGGATCCATCGTCGATCTCATCGTCCCGCCGGTTCAGCCACCCCGTCCTCCACCTCCAAGGAGCTGCCCCGATGTTCCCCTCGTCTTTCACGCCACCTCCATTCCCACACCGCCGTCTTCACCTGCACCACCGGAAGAGCATCATCATCACCGTTTCCTCGGATGAAGCTGCGGCCTAATCGGCGCCACCAAAGAGGTTGTACACTAATCGCCGCATTTTCTTCTTGATTCGATCTCACGGTGCTGCCGGCGCTCTGTCCCGAGCCGACACGGCGCGGCTCCATCCACGGCGGCGTCGCCGGCCACTTCCTCCCCGGCGTCGCTCCCTCGGCGGCGACGTCCACATCAGTAGGAGCTGCTGCTACTTTAGCTCTCGCTTGCTCTGCTGCTCTGCTCTTGCTCTCGGTCCCCTGCCTGGTCTGCTCTTGCTATTGCTCTTGCTCGCGCTGCTGCTCTCGCTCTTGCTCTTGCTTGCGATGCTGCTCCGATTTAGCTACACTTCGGTCGACTGAATCGACTTTTGGGTCAGTCGATTTTCAGGGGGTGGGGGGCTCACCGGGGTGAAGGAAGAACCAGCCGCAGCGGGGAGGGGGGCTTGCCGGAGAGGTACCCCACTATCTATCTTAGGGTTCAGGATGGGGGCGGTGGTCGCCGGCGGTGGCG